>NW_011339306.1:5413-21019 GCF_000735185.1 Notothenia coriiceps | reverse complement strand
TTTATTTATTACTTAATGTATCTCATGGGATTGGGAGAATTTAGTTATAAAATATTTAAAATTAAAACTATTCCTTTCCTAGGATTACTATACAGTCTGTATTTAAAATCAAACAAACACAATCTGTCATAAGACCAATTTTATTATAGAATAAATATTAACATCACCATTTAAAAATATACAAGTATACATTATCATAAGATTTACTAACATAACATGTGGAAAATATAAAAGGGCTTCCTGAGCTGATTATCCAAGTAGCAACAATATAACACGTCAACGCCTTCCTTGGAAAATGATAAAGTATGCAGGACAATCATTTTATAATACACACATCTTAATTATACACAGTATGTATCCTACTTAAGAGCATTTCATTTAACATTGTTCATCTTATTCAATTTGTATGTATATATTTTTGGAATTGCTGTCTTTTACTTGCACTATTATGTATCATGCACTATTGAATTGCACTTTTTTTTGTTGCTTTATTGGTTTTTACGTCCGAAATGTATTTTCATTGCCACAAACTATGCGTTCAATTTTGTGATAGAAAAAACAACGTTTACATCATAAATCTGAGTTGATTGAACATACACAGATAATAACCTTTTTACTCTGCACTGCTTTTAAAGGGCCATATTCTGTCATCTTCAGGTTCAAATGTTATTGTGTTCCTCTACTGTGACATATCTCCATGCTTTAATGTTCAAAAAGCTCTTTAATGCACCTCTTTTCACCCTCTGTCTGAAACCAGAGCCCAGTCTGCTCTGATTGGTTAGCTGGCCGGCTCTGATGTGATTGGTCAACCACTTAGAAATGTCCCACCTATTAGCCTTTCACGTGTGTTGGAGCGCTAGCCAATAGAAGCGTGAGTGTTATGTAGTGATGTCACCATGTTACAGAAGTAAAATCTAAGGAACTTTGGGATGTTAGCCTTTGCAGACCATTTACATGCACACAAACCTTTATAACACACTACAGGACATGGAAAAGCCCAAATAGCATGATAGAGCCTCTTTAAAAGTTTCAGATAGGTGATTTTGAAAAGCTAGGGATTCTTTATTTTTCTCCAGGATTTTCTGCCTCGTCCAGGTTCATTCCAGACTTCCTGTTTGAGAGTTCACATCAGCGTCTACTTTTTCAGGATCCGGTCTGAGAGCCAGTCCAGACCCTCCACCAAACCAGACCCACTGACAGCACAGGACGCCTGCACAGACCACTACACACACACACACACACACACACACACGGAAATAAGCTGCAGGACAATATAAATCAGATTTTCATGAACAAAATCACTTAAACGACATCGCTGTGCTCTGCGCTGCCGGCAAAACACAACAGAAAATGTTATGACACTTGTAACTCACCGGTGATATTTTTGTATTTTCTTTTAATAAATCGATATTAAACTGCATTACCCAAATATATTCATTTAGACTATTAAGGAAAAATCAAAACCACACTTATTAATCCCAATGGCCATTACAGTATAACATATTTATATCTCAGGCTTTACATCTGGAGTCTTTACTTTGAACATGTTTACTTTTTATTCCTTTCCACCAGAGTGAAACCTTTTCTAATGTTTGCCATATGGTGCATATTCATTTTCCTTGTTTAGTGCACAACATCTTTTGCATTAAAATAAATGTTGATGCCAATCATTGACCCGGATTGTGAAAGAAAATCCTCCCGGTGTTATGTATTGAGTGCACTTTTTGTTTTACTACAGACATACAGTCATATAATTCACTTACATTTGAAATTAATTTCAGGTTGAAACCCTTTTTTAACTTTACGCTTAATTCACCAAATGTGGAACTGGAAGAGAAAAATGAAACAATTGTTTATATAGCTATAAGTTCAATCATTAATTTCCATGATTTACTTTTTGCATCTTTAAATGGGACGTACTGCATCAGATCTGATGTTTCAACAGGTAAAGTAACACTCACCGGCTGAGAGACTCCTGATAGGTGGAGGAGAGCCTCGGTGATGTCACTGCCAGACATGGCTCGGGGTAAATCCTGTTTGTTAGAGAACACCAGTACAGCTACGCCCCTCAACTCATCCTCCTCCAACTGCAACACATAACATAAAACAACCAATCGGAAACATCTTCCTCTTATGTTTAATAACAGTCAGAATCAGAAATACTTTATAGATCCGCTGGGGGAAATTGAATTTGGTTACAGNATAAACGACCCTCCGGAGCGTTTGCGATCAACGGGAGCATGTTGTTTCTTACACGACCACTAGAGGTGCTACACTTTAAAACGTGACTCTGGGTCGTATTAAGCTGCTGAACAATCGACCTATATATGATCGTTTTTTGTCGGATGGCAGGCTGTTTTAAATCATTGACAGTGTGGTATAATGAGACAATAATAGGCTACAGATGCGGAAATATACACACACACACATACATATTTATATATATTTATATAAATATATGTATACGATTTCAGAATCAAACAAGTATCAGAGCGCTCTCATAATAACATAACACTATCAGAGACTGGATATATCCCCCCCCCCCNCATAGCCGTGGGAACATGTTTCAAATGGGGGGTGCTATGGGGATGACATCTCATTGCCAGCTAAAATCTTGCCTATAGCACATTGGTCAGAACCAGCCCTGATGTCATCCCCATAGCACCCCCCATTTGAAACATGTTCCCACGGCTATGCATGTATTGTGTTATGACATTCGGAGATGTTTAAACACAATGAGAAAATGCATTAGCATTCACGCTAGTGTTAGCATACATGCTAGCGTTAGCCATACAAGCCTGTATACCAGCCTTTCCTCCTACAAAAAACGACCATATAGGTTGATTGTTCAGCAACATATTACGACCCAGAGTCACGTTTTAAAGTGTAGCACCTCTAGTGGTCGTGTAAGAAACAACATGCTCCCGTTGATCGCAAACGCTCCGGAGGGTCGTTTATTCACAAATAACCCTCTCTGGAAAATCCTAAATTGTGGAATAGTTTGGCCATTAAAATGCTTTTTTATTAGATTTCTAGCGAGAAGTGTATATTGTACTTTTATAATCTACGTCCAGTGGATGTGTAGGATCTATAGTTTGATAGATATTATGAAGATGATTTGAGGTCTCGCGAGGAGAACGTGTATATATGCGGCAGCTTCCATGTAAAGTTAGCGTCAACCCTCACGGGGTGAAAACGGTATTTCCGGTCTCAAAGTTTTCATAATAAAACCAGAAGTATTCCCCTCACTCTCAAATGATTACACAGTGATATCTGCATTACTCATCCACTAAAAAACATCAGTTTATCCTTGTTAATTACACAATATTGATTGGTTTAAATTGTGTACAATGCTTTTGTGTTTTTAACCTTCGATTCGGAGAAACAAATAGTTTTTTCGGAGTTTAGACAATACAGAGTTTCTGAAGACACTACACTACCCAGAATCCCCAGCTATCATTTGGGATTACAACATCCACCTTGCTTTACAAACCCTGTGACTAGTCCTCAAGCTCTGTGATTGGAAGTTGGAGTGGCAGTGCGACAAGGTTACGCCGAGCGTCAAACAGCTCTTTGAAATGGAATGGAACCACGGCAGACTATCCAAAACTAGACTCGGACGGGTCCAGCCCACTAGGTGGTGCGGGTTAAAAAACCAGTGGTCTAGTTAACAAAACATAATAATATCAAACATAATATTACTATTAGCTTTATTGTGAAATGAAAACAGAACGGTAGAGAAAAATACAGTTTCAGTCTCTCAATTAGAAGCTTATGCATTGTACCATGAACCTGTATAGACCTGTAACAGTTAACTGCATGAGGAGTTGGAAAGGTAGTTCAGTTAATCAGTTATATCTTTAAAAACTACAAGTCCCTTTTTATCAGCTGGTCACCGTAATGGTGTAAATACAGCCTATCTAGTAATTGGATCAAATATAAAAGTCAGCCGAATTAGTGTTGAAGGAGACGTATTGTGTGAAAAGAAATGGAAGATGTTGTTTAATTGTTGATATATTTATGATCCACGTCACATATTTAGTTTCGGCGGCATTTCTTCCAGTTTGTCCAGAAGTCTTCTAATCAGGGCTCTATAAATAAAGAACTACGGCAGATGTGTAATATTTAATGCAGCCGAACCGTGTATTACAATGCCGTTTTTATTATTTAAAAAAAAATAATGTTTTCCGATTTCATATCGCATAAACACCATATCCCAACGTGCATTGCGGCTAAAACATCCAGGATTATGGGTGTAGTTCGATGTTTTAGCCTATCAGAACCTCTGAAAAAAAAAAATGTGTCTCTCAGAATCGAAAGAAAAAACCCTACGGGAAAAACACAAAAGCATTGTACACAATTTAAAACAATTAGTGTTGCGTAATTAACAAAGATAAACTGATGTATTTTACTGGATGAGTACTGCAGATATCACTGTTAAATCATTTGATCATTGGTTTTATGATGAAAACTTCGACACCGGAAATACTGTTTTCCCCCCCGTAACTTCACATGGAAGCTGTCGCATATACACGTTCTTCTGACGAAACCTCAAATCATCTTCGTAATATCTATCAAACTATAGATCCTACATATCGACTGGACGTGGATTCTAAAAGTAGAATATACACTTCTCGCTAGAAATCTAATCAAAAAGCTTTTTAATGGCCAAACTATTCTACAATTTAGGATTTTACCGAGAGGGGTATTTGTGAATAAACGACCCTCTGTAACGTTTGCAATCAACGGGAGCACTAGAGGGCGAAAACTAAACGATTATAGGTCGTATTAAGCGCTTGAACAAACAACCTATTTGGTCGTGTGAGTTGGAGGACTTGTTGAATTAAAAGTAAATATATAAGTCATCATGAACACAGTTCAGCCCATCAGACAGAGGTCATTTCTCAATGTTGAGTATACCTGCTGCAGAGCCACTATTTCAAGTATACTACGTCATCGAGTGGCGCCAAATTTAACATGCATTTAAACAGTCCTTCGGCGCCACTCGATGACGTAGTATACTTGAAATAGTGGCTCTGCAGCAGGTTTGCTCGACCTTGAGAAACGGCCACTGTGCTGCTGTGCCTCCTGTCATCATTAAGGGACGTCTCTTTAAAATGACCGCTCAGAGGAGAGGATTTCTCTTTTCTCCAAACGCCTGCTACTTCCACTCCTATCTCCTCGCTTCCCCTCCTCGACTCCTCCGCTCGCATCTCCTGTGTTAGGGACTAACACGCGAGGATGGGAGTCGAGGAGAGTAGTCGAGGAGGGGGAAATTAGAAATTAGAAACGTCTTAGGTTACGGTCCCTTTGATGCACTTTAAAATATCTTCAAGAAAAGTATTTCAATCCGAGCTAAATTTGTAAACGAATTACTCAATTGCAACAATACACACAACTTGATTCGTTCTTAAAACATAGCTGAATTCTCCCTATTTGTATCATCAGAAGGAAACAGCAGTCACACAGGTGGCACTGCCAAACCTGCACCTGCTGGTGGGCCCTTGGACACGGGGACAGACTCCCCAAACCTCATCTGGAGGGTGCTGCTGGACGGCCGGATAGGCCCCGATGAGCTACTCATCAACATCTCAACCAATCAGCTGCTGACGGAGGGAGACAGTTTGTTCTCGTCAGAGATGGGACCTGCGGAGGAGGACCTGATAAGCCTGGAGCATGATGGCCCGTTTGGTGTCAACGAGACACTGGAGTTTACTCTGGGTCGCAAACGCAATGAGAGCGTAGACAGTTCCTTCCAGAACAAAACAGTGCAGAGTAATGGGAAGACCTCCAGCCGCTCCAACAGAACGAGGTAATCCAACAGAACACAGGTAAAGGAGCATCAAATAGATATTGTGGGGAAGCTGTGAGGTTAGTAGTTTGTCCCTGCAGTCAAAATGTCAATATGTCCTTGGGCAAGATACTTAACCTCAAATTGCTACCTGTAGCATGGCTAACTTTGTGTTTGAAAATATGTGAATGTAAGTCCCCTTGGCAGCCTTTGTATGGGTGAAGGCTGACTTGTAAATGTTAAAGTGCTTTGAGGGGTCGCAAAGACTGTGAACAGCTATTTACAGAATACTTAACATTTTAATTGAGTTTTAAGATGATCCACAGAAGAGTTCCATTTTTAGGCCGATGTCTGGACCTATGGTGTTCAGGTCTCTGTCACACCGGGCCTGATTGTTCAGACACTGCCAAGCAACACAAGAAATTGTGCAGCAAAACCATGCAGTGAAACAGGCAAAGGGGATACGGAAAAAGGGGGAAAGTACACAGTTCAGCCCAAGTGGAAAACAATTAGTGCAGACAGGAATTAAAAAATAAGTAAGACAGGTGGACAGGTGGACAGACAGACAGCGCAGAAAGGTAGTTTTATAGACAGGTGGACTGACTACAATCAATCAATAAAAATACTTTATTAATCCCAGGGGGAACTTTTGTTTCCTGACAGTTGCACCATATTAGAATACAATTTTTTTATAATTTTATAAACCAACCCACTTTCTTCAGTCTGCGTACAAATGACACAACTTTACACATTGGAAATGCGTGCAATAGGTACGCAGAAGTCAGACTTTGCGTGCATATGATACGCCAACCATTCCCATTGAGTTCTGAGTCCGAGTTTTGCGTCAATATGATACGCCACGTTTCGTGCCTGCACCCGGTCGGGTCTTGGAAGTCCGGAAGCTGTGTGGTTTATAAAAATCAAGCCACGATTATTGTTTTTATTTTAAAGGTAACCTATCATGCAAAATGCACTTTTGTACGTCTTTTATACATGAATATGTGTCCCCGGGTGTTCCAGCTATTTGGTTCATAAGAACATTTTCTTACTCAATATCAAGCCACGATTATTGTTTTTATTTTAAATCGTATAATGTCGTATATAGCGTCCTACACTAATAATAAAAAGTATAATTTATTGTGTTAACACTTTAAACTTGATCGTTTTTTAACCCGCACTGCCTAGTGGTTAAAGCACGTTATTGCATTTTTTTGTTGAATATGTTATATTTGATGAAAAAAAGATGAAGAGTACATACAAAATAGGGGGAATGATAGAAATATAGAATATCAAATATCAAGAAGATGCTTTAAGTGATCTCTACAATAAAACAGTTTAGTGCAGGATGTAAAAAGATATTAATAGGAGGATGTGCAAAACAGAAAAACGAATTGACCTTTATTTAAACATTAAAGAATACTTTAGGTTAAGGTCTTCTTTTAAATAAGAAAAAAAGCTTTGGGGGTATCTACAGATAAATATTACAAAGTAATTAAAGTCTAATATACTGTATTGCTTTTCTGCAATGTTAACTATGTTGAAGCACTTATTTTAACTGATATTATACATATTAATTATACTCTTATAAGATGTATGTAGATATTATAAGAAATGTGCAGAATATGACAGTTTAATGGTGGAGGTATACACGCATATTGATAGATGTCTTGTAATGCACTGTTGAAGAACCTGCGACCCAAGTTTTTCATTCATTGCATAACTACACCGTTTGTGAATATGATATGTCAATAAACCTTAGAAAATCTTGAAATCTTGAAAGGGTTGTGCAAAATAGTCATTATATACAGTCTTTAATTAACTATTAGTAGAGAATAACGAGTAATGAATATGCTTTATGGCAGGGGTGTCAAACTCAAATACACAGTGGGCCAAAATTAAAAAATCGGTTCTAGTCGAGGGCCGGACTGGTTCAATGTTTATTGCAAAACGTATTGAAATGAACTTATTGCAAATATTAAACCTGGAACGAACAAAGCTTCAATTATTGCCTATAAAAAAAACATTAAACATTAAATAATCAGTTGCATTCATTTCTTATGGCTCTTATGGTTTCTTGTGATTACATTTTTCCAAAGGCCAACAGCTTCAACAAAACAATTTCCCTCAAAGAAAAAAACAAACATGCCCTGTTGTCGCAAGAAAAAAAGTGCAAAAGGAAACATCCATTGAAACTCAGTTTGCTGCTCTGTGATGCTAGTTCAAGCCAGATACTTGGCATCTCATCTTGGGTGCAAGTTCATCAATGTTTGGGGTCAGGCTCTGAGCTGAGGAAATCCTCAGGATTGAGTGAATGTGTGCGTGTAATATACCGGCGGGCCAGATCTANGAGTTTGGTCGTGATTGTTACCGACAGACCAAACTCCCCATTACAAATAGATGAAATATTATTGTACATCACCACATTTCATGTGGTAAAATAATATTACATTATGAACTACATTGTTCATGGTTTCATACAGAGTTTAACAAATGACTCATTTACATGAATCAAAGAAAAAGTGGTGACCTACACTGGGACCAATTGTTTTCTCCGTTGTCATCTTTTTGTGGTTTTTCCGTGATGTTCTATTGTCTCTCTCACTCGTTTCCTCCTCCTACTCTAGCTCCTCTCCGACCCTCAACTCCTGTCCGATTAGTACCTCCTGTCACTCTCTCCTCCGGACGCCGGAGGGTGTCGAGATTACCTCGTGTCCCTCTAAATACTGACCGCTGACCATTTCTCCTTCACAATAACAAATAGAGAGTGGTCCGAGGCGTGTCTCGGTAGAGCAGGACGGTACTCCCTAAAACCGCCATCCCAGTCGAAATCAGCCGGTGATTTACAGTGGCCAAAAATGTCCCCCAGTCCTCCGATGCGGGTCACCCACGCGCGGAGGTGGGTGCGTCACCTGGACGGCGACCACGAGCTCCGGGAGACCAGTGTCTTGGTAAACTCGGAGACCTCGATAGTAGGAACTTTCGTACAGCACCTTCTGTCGCAACGATGAACGGAATTACAGTCGGTTTTCTCACAGGCTCAGTTGCAAAATAGTCACGGTGGGCTCAACAAATTACTAGGCCCCACTAGTCTCGGCCCCGCTGTGGTCTGCTTGGGGGAGGAAAACGACGGGTTCTCGCATTCCTGCACGCAAGTCTCAGCTCCCGATAAGTCAACCCTCCGATATTAGAATGTGGGGTATCAGCCCCAACTCCCTCGAATTTAACGTGAGGAGACGTATACGATTGTGGTAATACGACGCAAGTGTGGCCTGCGCTAACGCTTATAAGCGAAGCGAGATTAGCGAGCGATAGCCGTAGCGAGATTAGCGAGCTCAAAGTGGTACGACGGTCGCACACAAATTGAGCGGAGTAAGTTGTTCTGTGCGACCGAGCCCCTTGATTGACGTTGTTTTACTTGTATAAAATTGGCACTAATTAACATTTACTGTCCACAAGATTTACTACGGCCTGCAATTGTTAGAGACTATGGCCAATATTTTTGGCTACTTAATTACGACTGTATTCAGACGTTGTTCCTTCCGTCCGCTTTTTGGTAGAGGTTTTTACAAAAGACTTAACCTCTAACCCAGCTGGTCCGATTCGATTGCAACATATACGAGTGAGGTGTTGCCGGATGTCTGTATTTATTTGTCGCGGACATAAGCGCGTACTGTGTCTGTCAGACACCCAAACATGGAACAAATTGAAACTTGTCTAACTCCCTCGACACTCGAGACACACGATTGACGATGTCGATTACAGAGACTACAAAGACCAAACTCGGCGCTGCAGTCACTACCGGTCCGACTCTAGGAGTGGCGACTAACCGAGGCGCTTTGCGAAGTGACACTTTAAACTTTGCCCCGAGCCAACTTTTTAACCTTGAGAGCGCAAACTGCGCCGTGTGAAGTTAGCGCACTAAGCGCGCGTAGGTGGCGAAGTACAGCGGCAGCCTCGCTAAGCCGCAGACAGGCGCGTACAAATGTACATTAGCGCGGCGCGGGGTTTGTAGCGTAGCGCAGCAGGCCACGTCTGCGTCGTATTCTGTGTGCTATGTCAGACAAACAAACGGAAGTCCCCAGCCCCTGACCTTTTCGAGACAGTTTCTTTGGCGGACCCGTCCGACCGAGACGTTCACGTAACGTGTCGGATGCCTGGTCCGCTCCTCTCCGGACGGGGTCCCCGCCAGGCACGCGTGAGATGTACCCGACACCGACACAGTTGGTGCGGAATAAATTACCGTTAGACTCACACCTCCTGTATACGGCGCCCGGTAGAACCAAGTGCGGTCCGGGGAAGTTATTATAAAAATAGAGAACCACACATGCGCTATTCCCATCGTGTACGTGGCCCGTCTCACTCCACGTTAAATCGGAGGGAGTGGGGTGATACCCACATGTCTAATTTTCGGGGGGTTGACTTTCGGGAGCTGGACTTGCGTGAGGAAGCGAGAACCGTGTTTTCCTCCCCAAGCCCAGGACTCACAGTGGGGCGAGACTAGTAGGCCTTAGTAGCTACACAACTTGAAGGGTTAATTTCGTTCTATATTGGCTGGCCCATCTACAAAAACCCTTTCGGTTCCGTCGTTGCATATCCTTCAAGCGGCGACTCGAAGTCAGACGTTACAAGTTGTGTTGTCTATTTCGGTCTTTAGATCCGACGTCAGTACCTGAGGACGAACTCAAAGTTGTCGTGTAATTTTGTCAATGATTAGTCGACCGATAGTGGATTTCTTCGTATAATCCTATTTTCTGATTACAGTGTCGTCCTAAACCTTTTTAACAGGTACGAAATAGAAGTCATCTGGCCTGACGGACATTACCACAGAAGAGTGTCCAGAGTGATTTTTTGATAATCTTTCGACGTCGACTAAGTCTTGCGGCGACGAGCTCAGGAGTGATGGTGATTCTTTCACCTAGTGTAGTGAGGACAAAACTTCAGAAGATGTGACCGAAGGACACACAGTTTCTTATCTAAAGTTTTATGACGACGCAAATATTTCGTCGCTTAACCAAATCCGGGTTTATGGTAAAGACTGGAAGGCCGATTCAATACTTGGAGGTCTAGAGATCCAGAAATCCCTGTCCAGTACGAAAGACAGGGTCTGCAGTCTTGATTTGTACCAATTTCGTCGTAAGTCAATAATACGAGGTTTATAACCTTGTTTGAGGGTCTTTGGACCTCCAGGCGACGTTGAGAACGGATGAAAAATTTAGGTCCGACTTCCTGAAAGAAAAACAAATGACGAAAATCTAACTTGATACAGCTATAGAATCTGACGTGACATTGAAAAATAGTACATAAAAAGAAATTACAAAAAAATTAATTGAAAAGAAAAATTAATGACTAAATTTACGGTGAAAGAATTACAGAAATAAAAAAAACATTGAAACTTAACGGAACACAACTTTCATTACTTTACAGATGAATGATGTGAAATATAATCAAGTGTTAAATCAGACTTTAGTTCCACCTGGAGTAAATCCACAAGCTACCCTGCAGTATACAAAGTCATTCAAACTAGCTGCACCTTTACCAGCTTTGAGAACACTTTCATGATCAATCATTATATAACATATAATATATATTATTCTCAAATGGACCAATCTGCACAATGACTACTTTTACTTTTGGTACTTTAACTATATTTTGATGATCATACTTTTGTACTTTTGCTTGAGTAACTTTTTGATTGCAGGACTTTTACTGTAACAGAGTATTCCTACACTCTGGTACTTCTACTTTGACTTAAGTAAGAGATTTGAGTACTTCTTCCACCTCTGGTCACATCCAATTACTTTTGTTTTTTCTTTAGTGAGGTTGTGTTAAAAGCACAACCTCACTAAGTATGCTAAAGTTTACATGTCTTTAAGTAGAAAAAAAGACTAATGAGTTCCAAATGTGTAAAGAGGCTGCATTAAATGCCAGTGAACCAGGATATAGCACTTTTAGTTCAATGTAATCTATTGACTTGTAGTTATCGGAAAGAATGAAGAAATTATTTGAGTCCCTGCAGGCACCCTGGGACAGTTGTTGTTTTCTTACATTTGTTGAACAAGTGTCTAAATCCGTTTTGGCTCTGTATAGAAATCAATACAATCTGAACATTTCGAGGGTTAAAACTTTTTCTAGGAACTACAAGATGCCAGAATATGTCTGGAATGTTTCATGGCCATGCATCTGAAACCCAACAACATTAAGTGATTTACTATGCATTCCATGAGGTTGAGAGACTCCCAATAGACAGACATTTTATTTATAGGAAAACTTGCATTTCATTAAGCTTTTTCAGGCAGTAGCCTATACTACAACAATGAAACACATGAGCACATACTGTACTACAGTTTAAAGAAGCAGAAAACAAATCTGAGCTGATAGAAAATGCTCAGTTTAAAAAAAATGATTTGTCCGGCAGAGGCTCAGCCAGTAGGGGCTTGGACTGGGAGCTGTAAGGTCGCCGGTTCAAGTCCCCGAACAGACTTAAAAAATGGAGTAGTGACTGGTCCCAGTGCCGTGGTGCTCTAGAGCAACGCACCGGACACCCCCACTTAAAGTATTAGCCGACAGAACAGTACATCTTACAGTGAAGAGATAACATCTGATCCTTTACAACAAACACTAGATGATCTTTTTAGGCAACCCGGTATCACGGCAAGACGTGAACATGTGACGATTTACCATGCTGGGAGACGTGAAGATGTCACGATTTTGTCCCTTCAAACGTGACAGTTACACAGTATTGTTAACCCATGTTAACCAGTGGAGAAATAACCGGAAATGCCAAGCAAATGCTACCCCGACAGTCGGTTGTTATTGTCAATATTAATATAATAATGATTTATTAGAATTCTAGACAAACAGGAAGAACTGCTGCCAAAACTGAAAATGTGACGTGGATCATAAATATATCAGCAATTAAACAACATCTTACATATATTTTCACACAATACGTCTCCTTGCAGTATCAAACTAATTCGGCTGACTTTCATATTTGATCCAATTGGTAGATAGGCTGTATTTACACCATAACGGTGCACAGTTGATAGGAAGGGACACCTGGTGCTTGAAGAACGTTATTGAATTTTATTATTTGTATTATTAGATATTAATAGGAGGATGTGCAAAACAGACAAACTAATAAGGCTTGATTTAAACATTAAAGAATACTTTAGGTTAAGGTATTCTTTTGAATAAGAAACAAGCTTTGGGGGTATAGAAGAAGAATATGGAGGGATGAAACCCTCTTTAATGGTCACATATGCAGAGCACACAGCACACAGCACACACAGTGACATTTGTGTCTACAGATAAATATTAAGCCTGACAAAGTACTTAACGTCTAATATATTGCTTTTCTGCAATTTTAACTATGTTGAAGCACTTATTTTAACTGATATTATACATATGTATTATACTCTTATAAGATGTATGAATACACATTAATTATACTCTTATGTATGTAGATAGTATAAGAAATGTGCAGAATATGACAGTTTAATGGTGGAAGTATACACACATATTGATAGATGTCTTGTCACTGTTGAGGAACCTGCGACCCAAGTTTTTCATTCACTACTCCGTAGTTGTGTCTAATGATATGTCAATAAACCTTAGAAAATATTGAAATCTTGAAAGGGATGTGCAAAATAGTCATTATATACAGTCTTTAATTAACTATTAGTAGAGAATAACGAGTAATGAATATACGTTATAGGGATCCTATTCATATCTAATAATAAAATCCAATAACATGCTTTAGCCACTAGGTCTCCCTTTCTATCAGCTGTGCACCGTTGTGGTGTAAATACAGCCTATCTACCAATTGGATCAAATATAAAAGTCAGCCGAATTAGTGTTGATACTGCAAGGAGACGTATTGTGTGAAANAGCGCAGCTCGCTAGCACCAGATGCTAACAACAACGTGCACACGTAAGGTGTGCCCGTTCTCTCTCTCTCTCGCTCGCGCCACACATACACACACCCTCCCGGTCCTCCCGATGGCTAGTCCGGGCCTGCCGGTGAGCGTGGAAGTGTGGTCTGCCGCAAGCGGAAAGCAGGAGCGGGGCTGTCAGCATCAGCTTGTAGATGGTATTTTAAACTTGATGCGCTCTGAAACTACGGGGCGGCCGAGGACAAAAAATAACGTTAATCGCGTTAAAATAATTAGTGGCGCTAATTTTGTTGTATTATTATTATTAACGCGTTAACTTGACAGCCCTAAACAAAATACATCCGTCATAAACGAAACCGGAAACAGACGTATGCAAGATCCTCAGCTCGATGATTGGATGGTTTAGCCGCAATGCACGCTGGGATTTGGTGTTTATGCGATGTGAAATCTGAAAAAAAAAATTAAAAGTAAAATTATACTTTATTCTGAGTGTGCTTGCTTTTTTCTTTGAAATTCATCACATAACGGCATTGTAATACACGGTTCGGCTGCATTAAATATTACATATCTGCCGTAGTTCTCTATTCATTGAGCCCTGATGAGAAGACTTCTAGACAAACAGAAAGAACTGCCGCCAAAACTGAATACGTGACGTGGATCATAAATATATCAGCAATTAAACAACATCTTACATTTCTTTTCACACAATACGTCTCCTTGCAGTATCAACACTAATTCGGCTGACTTTTATATTTGATCCAATTGGTAGATAGGCTGTATTTACACCACAACGGTGCACAGCTGATAGAAAGGGAGACCTAGTGGCTAAAGCATGTTATTGGATTTTATTATTAGATATGAATAGGATCCCTATAACNCAATGTTAACTACTGTATGTTTAAGCACTTATTTTAACTGATATTATACATGCAAATGTCTTATACTATCTACATACATCTTATAAGAGTATAATTAATATGTATAATATCAGTTAAAATAAGTGCTTAAACATACAGTAGTTAACATTGCAGGAAAGCAATATATTAGTACTTTGTCAGGCCTAATATGTATACCCCCAAAGCTTTTTTCTTATTCAAAAGAAGACCTTAACCTAAAGTATTCTTTAATGTTTAAATAAAGCCTTATTAGTGTGTCTGTCTGTGTCTCCTATTAATATCTAATAATACAAATAATACAATTCAATAACGTGCTTTAACCACTAGGTCTCCCTTTCTATCAGCTGTGCACCGTTATGGTATAAATACAGCCTATATACCAATTGGATCAAATATAAAAGTCAGCCGAATTAGTATTGATACTGCGAGGAGATTTATACTGTGAAGAGAAATTGAAGATTTTGTTTAATTGCTGATATATTCATGATCCACGTCACATATTCAGTTTCGGCGGCAGTTCTTTCTGTTTGTCTAGAAGTCTTCTCATCAGGGCTCTATAAATAGCGAACTACGGCAGATATGTAATATTTAATGCAGCCGAACCGTGTATTACAATGCCGTTATGTGATGACCTCCAAAGAGAAAAGCAAGCAAACTCGGAATAAAGTATTATTTTATTTTTAAAAAATGTTTTCGGATTTCACATCAACAGGAAGTCTGGTTAACTAAAATGTCAGTTTGGAACAATACCCCAACCCATAGATCCGTGGGTGAATAATGTCAATCACCACATTGATTACACACATTCCTTCACATTTTAATTTTAATTTACATTAAAGTATTTCGTGAGGCCTTCTAAAATGTTTTTAAATATAGTTAATTAGGATTGTGGTTGAAGAGTTTGTAAATGATTGCATTGCCTCCCGCAATCGCACAACGGCACGTCCGTTAATTCCACAACCACACACATGGATTAACATTGATTTAATACATTAATGTAGCCTTTGTTTCTGCTAAAAGAGGTGTC
>NW_011339306.1:0-2782 GCF_000735185.1 Notothenia coriiceps | reverse complement strand
TATTGGACTGCAAACCTTTGCAAATGAAGCACCTTACCCCGATGTCCTCGAGATCCTTTCTGTCAGCTTGGGCCCGTTAAAGAGGCAGACTTACACCACGTGAAACGATTTCAAATCTGGTTTAACGAGCCTCGCCGGGGGAACGTACGATTTGAGAACGTGAAAACCAATTGCCTCGTACAAGGTGTAGCTCTGCCCATTTCAATTGGCTGTGGAGCCCACGCGTAAGAGAGACGGTAGAGGAGGCGACACACACACAAACGACGTACACGGTCGCTGACGCACACAACATTTTGGACCGGGGCTGGTGAGGGAAGGCTCGTCCGTAGCTAGCAGCAACACATGGAGTTAACTCAATGATACAAACATGGGTTAATGATTAGAGGTAACTGAGTTATTTATTTTGTTAAAGTATCAGCTATTCTGTTTACAATTCTGTCATCAGATTATTTAATACGATTTGTTAAAACATTGTTTTTTCTTTTGATGTGAAATATTATGTATTTAATTTAAATAAAAAGCAAAGTTAGTTTTGTTCACAATTTGTTTAGTTAGTTTACCTTTTTCTTTTTCTCCAAAAGAACCGATAAGAGTACCGTTAAAAGACCGGATCGATAAGCGGTATCAATAAAAGTAGTAGTACCGTTAAAACCTTAACGATACCCATCCCTATGGAGGATTAGGCAAATGAAGCCGCTGACACTTCTTCTTCTTCTTCTTTGGGTTTACTGGCAGGCCGCAAACAACTTCACAGCGTATACTGCCACCCGAAGTCCCCGTCCTGAAGTCCCCGGAGTTGGGGACTGGATTCAGTAGAAGCTGCAGCAAACTTTTCCGAGTTTTACAGGGCGTGGTTTGCAATTCGCCCAGCCAATCAGAAATGGGAACCTTTTTCTCCCATGAAAGTACCTGCTCTCTTGGGGTGAAAAGGTTCTCATGAACTAAGTTGTAGAACGCAAAATTTTAAGAACTATTGGAACTATACTGGGAAAAGTACTCCGGTGTGAAAGCGTCTAATAGCAGCAACTCAACAGCGGGAAAAAAAAATTATCTCTCTCAAAGAGAGTTTGGAGAAGCTTTATAATATACTAATAGAAGTTACTGATATAAAGATAACAAGCAACCAAATAAGAAAGTTGGAAATAGTACAAATCAAGCAGGAGCAACAGCAACAGGCTGCATGCTCCGTTGGCACATGTGCACTCAACCCAGTCTCACGGCATTTCGTGTTATAGTCACGAAATAAATGTAATCTATTGATTCGTGTTCACCAACACAAATCAATAGATTACAGATTACATTTTTTTCGTGTCACACAGAACGATTTCAAAAGCAATGTATTTCTATTGGTACTGTTTCGTACCTGCACCAAGTCTTTTTGTCCGGTTGGTTCTTGGAAGACCAGAAGCTGTGTGGTTCATACAAATATTTTCTTACTCAATATCAAGCCACGATTATTGTTTTTATTTGAAATTGTATAATGCCTGACTTTTTTTGCTGTCCGCGAGGAAAATAAATGGGGCTCAGAGCCTCAGAATACTGAAATCTGTATCTAAAAAAAAATGTTTTCCTTCTAATTTGTTATTATTTACATTGCTTTTAAAATCATTCTGTGTGAGATGAAAAAAATGGGGAAATCGTGTTGGTGAACACGAATCAATAGATTAATTTCGTGACTATAACACGAAATGCCGTGAGACTGGGTTGGTGCACTAGACAAAGCTGGGAGACAAGCAGATGGAAAGGTAGTAAAGGAGTGAAACAGGTAGTCTAATGTTCCGCAACGCCGATGTAAGGGGATGGAAACAAACAGACAGTTAAGCAGGTAAGCTAGATATACAATGGTTAGGGTTAGATAGTGAGGGAGCTGGGTAAAGAGCAGTAACACAACAGACAGTAGGGCAGACAGATAGGCTAATATACAGGTAAATAAACAGACTGTAAAAGGGACGGACGGAGACATAAATCAAAGGATGTAAGAGCGGCAGGTAAATATACAGGATGTAGGGCAGATGGATAGAAGGACAGACAGACAGACAGGTCTTCGATTAATCATATTCATAACTCACATAGGCTCGCCAGCAGCTATAAAAGAGGGGATGACACGCCCTGTCCTCTGAGAGTCTGAGAGGAGAGGAAACGAGCAGAGCAGAGGAGCACAGAGGGGATGAGGAGGGTGAGGTTGGGGAGTATAGCTACACTTAGAAAACAAATTGAAGAAGTGAAAAATATGATGCAAAGGGGAGGAAAATGTGCTGTCAGGCTGTAGTAACCTCTGGGGAGAAAATAATGTGCAGGAATCAGTCTGGCTTACATGGAGGGATGCCGGCGAGGAATAACTCAAAGTGATTTTCAAATAAACGTCTGGCGGAGGAATAACTCAAAGTGATTTTCAAATAAACGTCTGGCGGAGGCAGAGGGATCGACCGGTGTTATGACAAGAATGTGCATATGACTTTTATGTGACGGAATGAAAAAAACAAAGTGCGTCTGCTAGGATGCAGGCTGTGAATCAGCTGTCAGTCTCAGCGTATGAGTGCGTTTGAGGGTCTGCACGACTGAGTATCCTTAAATGAATAATAATATATCACTGAAAATAGATTTGTTTCAAAATCGCTGGTTTTGAAAAGGATTGGGGATTAGGTGTATGGAGCTATTTCAGGCTCATAAGTTTTGATCATTCAAAAAAATATAATTTATTTGAAAGTTCAAGTTTTTATCCTAAACTTTGAAAAATACAATGATGTATTCAAAATAAAAAAAAGTATTTGAAATCATTTTT
>NW_011339305.1:0-3028 GCF_000735185.1 Notothenia coriiceps | reverse complement strand
ATACACGTTTCAAAATGATGCCGACGTAACAACATACTGATACTGGTTAGTAAAAATCATGAATTAATGCTTTGACAAGTGTGCAGACAAGATGGCAGGCAAAAAACCTTTTAAAATTTGTGTTTTCTGAATGAAGATCAGGCTAAACCAGTGTTTCTCAAAGTGGGGGGCGCGTCTCCCCTGGGGAGGAAAAATGGTTTTGAAGAAAAAAAAAAAGAAAAAAAATCATAATTTTTAAATTATTGATTCGAAAATAATATGATACAGTACAAGTACGTCTGGGTCTCTGTGTTTCATTCAATTCTCTTCTCTGTGTGTGTGTGTGTGTGTGTGTGTGTGTGTGTGTGTGTGTGTGTGTGTGTGTGTGTGTGTGTGTGTGTGTGTGTGTGTGTGTGTGTGTGTGTGTGTGTGTGTGTGTCTTTGTGTGTGTGTGTTACCTGGTTTCTTTCAGCAGGTGGGGAGGAATCGGCCCCAGGATTTTCTCCATCATAGCCAGATGCTCTTTACTGTCGTGGGTCTAGAACAACAAAAACACAGGGTAAAAAGACGTACAAATATTTCTGTTTGTCCAGATGTGTGTGTGTAAGTGTGTGTCTGTGTGTATGTACCGGGAAGACTGTGCATCCCAGGTAAAACTCCATGAGAACGCAGCCCAGACTCCAAACGTCACACGACTGGTTCCAGCCCAAACCTGTGCACAAAAACAAAGTTAAAACAAAAACAACATTTTAATTTCTGCAAACTGCACTTTCACGTGTGTGTGTGTGTGTGTGTGTGTGTGTGTGTGTGTGTGTGTACCTAGGATGACCTCTGGAGCTCGGTAGTGGCGAGTTGACACCAGTGATTCATGTTTTTGGTGGTCAAATGTGGCCGTGCCAAAATCCACCACCTTTAAATCCAGACTCCTTAGCGTCTTCTCCTTACACTCCTAAAACACACACACACACACACACACACACACACACACACACACACACACACACACACACACACACACACACACACACACACACACACACACACACACACACACACACACACTGCTAAACACTATCCAACTTGAGATGAGAGCACAATGTGTTTTATTGTTTTAACAGTCCTTACCCTGATCTCGTTGTACTGCAGGTCGTAGTCGGAGCAGACAAACACGATGTTCTCTGGCTTCAGGTCTGTGTGCGTCAGCTGGTTTCGATGCAGGACTGTAAAACACACAAAATCACACACTGTTATTGTGTGTTTGCTTAAAGCTTTTTGTCTTTTCCCAGTTACAAGTTAGGAGTTAGGAGCATCAGGCTCTCCAGTTAGGTATTATTTAACCATGGCAGAAGAAGAGTGTCAATCCCACCTCATTCGTTGACAAAACACGACAGAAATATAACATTTGTGTTTTCACCAAAGCATTCACTTTTTAATCCAAGACAAACATACATTTATTGGGATATATCAACTTTTTTTTCCAAATTGTAAAAATAAATTGCACAACAGTTAAACAGGTGGATGTAAAAAGCATTTCATGTAGCAAATATTTTAAAAGAGGAACATTTTACAATTGTAATTTTGCTGATTCTCTTACCCAACACACCCTGAACTTATACGAATAAGCTCCAATTCAAAGATGACGCCAATAAAAGTTTCTAATACTGACAAGGGAAGATGGCCTGGATACATAGCTACTGGGTTTTAGTAGATGTAATATTTGAAAGTGTTTTTCGTTCAAATAAGTACTGATTTCAATGGGCAAACAAATCCCATTTAAATCTGACAAATATCAACCTTAGTCACATCAGCAACACGTTTTCACCAGAGTAAAAGCAACTCTACAATTAAAAAAAAGGGAACAAATTAGCGGACTGTGAACTTAGTCCACAATAATCGAGCATAAACGTGAAGTAGGTAATTTTTCCTGTTATAAACTGAACTTGTATGAAGTGTAAAATTGAAGAACACAGTGCATGTTTCTGAGGTCTGATGGATGTTTCGACTCACAGCAGACGGCTCTGAAGATCTGGAAGGCCATGTGTCTGATCTGCTCCACGTTGAACGGCAGGAAGTGGTTCTGTCGGAGGAACTCGAAGGTGCTGAGGCCGAGCAGCTCGAACACGATGCAGACGTGACCTTCGTGCTCGAACCAGTCCAGCATCCTCACACAGGCACTGCGGGAGGGTCAGAGGTCATGAATTATTATGCTTGTGACACGAACCCCCGAAAAATGGTTCAAACCTCTGCCATCTGACTTTATGTTGCTGTGTTTCTCTGAGTAGAAGAATATTGTGTCTTGGTGGGATTCATAAAGTTGTTTTGACACTCACAATGTGATGTCGTCATCCAGGCTGTTGATCTCCTCCAGCACTGCGACCTCAGACCTCCCTACTTCACGGAAACACTCTTTATTCCTCACAATTTTCACGGCCACGCGCTCCTTTCTGTTAAACACACAGGTGTGCACACATATTTAAATGAAGGTAACACTGTTTCTTGTTTCTTGGAAAACAGATCAGATCTAATGTTCTAAGGGCCTTTCTTCAGCTTGAATTCCAAACCAAGGATGGTATTTTTGTTTAATTGTATACATTTTCTTTTATCCACATGGCATCAAATTTGATATGGTTACTCAGACATTACATTTGTATTAGGGATGTCCCGATCACCTTTTTTTGCTCCCGATCCGATTCCGATCATTTGATTTTGACAATTTGCCGATACCGATTTTTCTCGATCCGTTCTTATGCAATGCATTAAGAGAAAAAAAAGAAAAAAAGCATTCAAGTGGTCCCATAAGGTTATTTTTTTATTTAAATTTGATATTCTATCCAACATGGATATAGCTTCTTTTTTTCACAGCTGCATTGGATCAAAATAAAGCTTTCAGTACTCGTTAGCTTACTGCTACAATTAGACACTGCGCCCACTCTGTTGCCAGATTTGAGAGAAATAAGCAACCAGGTCTATGAAAACAAGCCCCAAAGAAGCAACACATACATGATGTTGTGTCATTTGAAACCAAAACTAAGGCCTCAGGATGACTTTA
>NW_011339304.1:0-1566 GCF_000735185.1 Notothenia coriiceps | reverse complement strand
CCTGCCGTGGGGCCCTTGAGCCAGGCACCAGACACCCCCCTTCCCCCCTCACTCCCATTGTTCCCCGGGCAGCTGTACAATAGCTGCTCCTGGTACTACGATGGGTTAAAGCAGAGAACACATGTCACTGTGTGCTCTGCATGTGAGACCATTACAGAGGGGTTCATCCCTCCCAATTATATTCTATCAAACATATTGTATTTCTTCATAGTTTCATGTAATATGTGACGCATTACATGAAACTCTCATATGAAGAAATGCAATTCACATCCGATATTAGATGTAATATAATATAAAAGGAGTTCAGATGTGTTTCTTTCCTGGAGGTGACATAAAGGGTTCCTGATTTTCCACATGTGATTCAAAGTAAACAAAATGTCTGATATGTAAGGAAGTGAAATAAATAAATAAACCAATTTTCTATAAAGATTTTTTCTCAAAAACATGCTCACAGTTATACGGAAACGATTTGCAAACACGGCGCTTAAGAAGAAGACAGATTCAAACCATTACTTCCCATCAGAGTGATCGGGAACCCGCATTCGTTTCAATTATTGCACCTGTCAGTTTTCTGGAATCATTATCATTTCGTTTGCACCTCAGCAGAGAGTGTGATGTTTGCAATGCTAATGATGCTAATGATGCTAATGTGTCAGATGGGACTCAGTGTGTGTACGCTTTGCACAGGATGATGTACTTTCTCGTGGAAAGTAACTCATCTCAAGCTATCTGAGTGCTGTGAGTAAGAAGAGTCCAGACTCATATTCATGCATTCAGGTGGAAGTCTCTCTGTGTTCAGTCAAAGAAACATGATAACACGTCCAGTCAGCTTGAAGACAGATAGCGTCTCCATTGTTAAGCCCACCTACAACCTTCAAATCAGTGCTGGTGTGTCCAGCCTAGCACAGAGAAGAGGGGAAATACACTTTCTAATCAAGACGGTCTAATTTTACCCAGAAATAGCTCCATGACGGGAATGACATTTGTGGTTTCGAGTGAAATATTACAACAACTATCGAATAGTTTAACGCTTAAGTACTTACCCTTCAACGACCTTGAGAAGAACATTGGTGTTGGGCAGCAGTGTAGTGTTTTGTAGACTGCAGAGGGTGTTTGTAGTGTGTGTGTGTGTGTGTGTGTGTGTGTGTGTGTGTGTGTGTGTGTGTGTGTGTATGTATGTGTGTGTGTGTGTATGTGTGCATGTGTGTATGTGTGTGTATGTATGTGTGTATGTGTGTGTGTGTGTGTGTGTGTGTGTGTGTTTTTATATGTATGTATGTATGTATGTGTGTGTGTGTGTGTGTGTGTGTGTGTGTGTGTGTGTGTGTGTGTGTGTGTGTGTGTGTGTGTGTGTGTGTGTGTGTGTGTATGTGTGTGTGTGTGTGTGTGTGTGTGTGTGTGTGTGTGTGTGTGTGTGTGTGTGTGTGTGTGTGTGTGTGTGTGTGTGTGTGTGTGTGTGTGTGTGTGTGTGTGTATGTATGTATGTGTGTGTGTGTGTGTGTGTGTGTGTGTGTGTGTGTGTGTGTGTGTGTGTGTGTGTGTGTGTGTGTGTGTGTGTGTGTGTGT
>NW_011339303.1:0-1998 GCF_000735185.1 Notothenia coriiceps | reverse complement strand
AATGTGTATTCACCTAGCTTTAAATGTATTGCTTGTGTTTTATTATTTTAAAGCTGTAAAATCACCAGAAGATGATTATTAAAAATTAGCTTAAATTCGAAACTACACTAAGAATGTTTTTCTTGCGTTTATTCACCCATTAACAATCAAATTTAAATGACAATTTACTTTATTATTTAATTCAGCAATCCAAAACATGCACACAAGGACCATTGCCGATCTCGATGAACCACAATTGGATAAATTACTAATCATGTGCCTGGTCTAATTCCCTGGCAATATGCATGACAGTTTGTTCTTGCTTTGATTTGGTGTTAAATGTGTACTCCAGTGTATTTATTCAGACTTGTTGTGTTCCAGCCGACCAGGTGGACGTCCACCTGCTGCGCTGCCAGCAGCTGAGGCTCTACATCCTGAAGGCCGGCCGGGCGCTGCTCTCTCATCAGGACAAACTCCGACAGATCCTCTCGCAGCCCGCCGTGCTGGACATCGGCCCGAACCCCAGCGGTGAGAGCAACTGGAAACTGATGCTGTTCAGTAGGGCTGCTCGATTATGGCAAAAATCATAATCACGATTATTTTGGTCAATAATTGATATCACGATTATTAAAAAACGATTATCCATTTACTTTGAAAACATCCATATATAGAAAAAAAAAATGTGAACAGTATGTTTTTAACAGTTGATTACCCTGAACTTTAAGTATAATTCAACTGAAAAACCAAAATAAAAAAAAGAATTTAGTTTTATTTTGATTACGTTGTTTTCGTAATCGTTGCAAGACAAAGTCGCAATCGAGATTAAAATACGATTAATTGAACAGCCCTATTGTTTAGCTCTGTGTTAAACTGAAAACATGTTGGGTGTTTTAGATTCTCTGGCATTACTAAGAAAGTGTTTCAGTAATTGGAAATTGTGTTTGAAACTTGCAAATATACAGTATAAGAAATTATTATTTGGCCCAACAGGAAGACAGCTCAGTCACATTATAAGGAAATAAATATTTTAAAAAAAACTTTATTTGATTAGCTAAATATCACTTTCACTCCAAAAAATACATTATTTAATCACTTTAATGAAAGCTATTTAATACTTACTTCCTTGTTGTTACTTGTTCTTAAAGTGCCTTGATTGTGTTTCTATTGATATTGTTTTTTCCCCAATTTTGAGCTCAGTGTAGTTTTAAGAGAAACTGGTTATCCTCATCCAAGGCACTAAAAAATATAAGGACAAGGAATATAATATAAAACCTTTTATTGAAGTATCGCTTACAAATATGATAGCCATTCCTTCTCTTGTTATTATTTTGCTTAAGAAAGTTTACTGCCTCCTGTTTGATTAACAAATCTGCTTAGCTTTCAAACCTTGAGGGTTTTCCTGTGACCATATTTGAGTGTAGTGTTATTTTGGGTTTTTTAGTTTCTAACGATACCTCTGTGTTTTCCTGTCTGCAGAGGACCCCGTGGTGTTGTCCCCTGATGTGGGGGATCTGTCCCCCGAGGGGCCGCTGCCTCCCATGATCCTCCTGCAGCAGCTGCTGTCCGCTGCCACTCAGCCCTCCCCCATCAAAGCCATCTTCGACAGGCAAGAGATGGAGGTGAGTCAAAGGGCCTCAGTCAGGTTGCCTCCACTTTAATACAAGACCCATAACTTTAGCTTAGCGTCGACACTACTCTGCCGTTTTAGAAACCATGAATCAAAGACCGTTGAGTTGAGTGTGTCCTTTCCCGATGTGTTACTACTTTCGAATCACGTTTTTTCATGAGAAAACATATGGCATCAGCTTCCATACGGGTTGTTCATTTAATAAATGACAAGTGTTGCCTACCTTGTTGTCCATGCTGGCAGCCGCTGTGTGCTTACAATTAGATTTTATAACGGTACTACTGCCTATGTGCCTGTGAGAAATATTGTGGGGATTGCCCACAGTACAAAGTTGCTTTGGATAAAAGCGTCTAACATGTAATGTAATTTTATTAGCTTAAGCACATTAGATT
>NW_011339302.1:0-5061 GCF_000735185.1 Notothenia coriiceps | reverse complement strand
GATGTGAAGTCCACCCCCCAATTAAAACATGTTCATGCAATACTAAATACATTTGAAGCCTTTTTATATAATATGTCCACAATGTCAATACGTTTCTCTGTTTGAAGTGTATTGGTCTTTTGTAGAGGTTTTTCATTGCCAGCTAAAATCGTGCCTATAGGGCAGCAAATTGGTCAAAACCGGCCCTGGTGTCATCCCCAAAACACCCCCCATTTGAAACATGTTCCCACGGCTATGCCACACGCAGTCTATTAAGTGACTTCCAGGTTGTCCAGCCAAGGTCGTGGCCACTAGCGAGGCTTTCCGTTGGTGTGATTCCTCTGTCCAGCCATTCAAGAGCTCGTGTGTAATGTTTTTGCCATTCATCTTCCCAGATGTTGGTCCTTGCTGCTTGTTTGGTTGTCTGGAGGGGCAGGACTGTCTGCAGAAAACTAGCTCTGGATCGGAGCCTGCGTGGGGGTGCTACGTGGCCATGCAAGGGGTGTCTGATGTCTGTCTCCTGTGTTCTCCGTTCATCTTGAGCGATAGCTAGTCGTCTGATGTGCGGGGGAGAGATGCCGGCTAGCGTGTAGAGGCACGGGACAGGTGTTGTCTTAACGCATCCCGTGATGATGCGGCAGGTGTCATTCAAGGCTGTGTCGACCAGTTTGGTGTGACATGATCGGCTCCAGCTTGAGCAGGCATACTCTGCTGTAGAGAAACACAGGGCCATGGCAGTTGCACGGATTGTTGGTGGATCTGCGCCCCACTTGGAGTTCACTAGTTTGCGCAGGATGTTGTTGCGGGTGTTGACTTTGGCTTTGGTGTTCAGTCAGATAATATCCACATGTCTACTGCACCACTCTCACCACCGTTAGAAAGTAGCAAGCAACTGAAGCAAGTGCAATTATGGAGGGTGGAGATTTGGAGTATTTAATCAAAAATAATTGTACTAAAAATCCGCTACTGCAGCAACAACAAATGAAATCTGATGACAGGCCAATGCCCAAACTGGAGGAAAAAAGGAGCGAATCGGACGTAAAACGTTAAAGGTCTCCTGATTTAGTTTGTGAATGAATGCTTATTAGAGTTTCGGCTGGAGAGTGCGTGCGGACCTGTCGGTTAGATAACAGGCGTGTGTAAGTCCTGCATCTGTATGATACAAATATGTGTAAAATGATACCGGGTGCTGTAATCACTCATCTGGTAACGTTATTACTTTGAACACCTCACCCCCGACCCAAAAGAAAGGACGTATTATTGGCTTCCCCTATTTTTTTCCCACGCCACGCTACTGATTGCTGGTATGATTACAACCTGGTACAAAGCACACAGGTATCTTGTTAAAGTTATCTAATCTTAGCTATCTCTTATATTTAGTAGAGAAAAACTATAACATTACGTACGCGACTCTGGGATTTGTAGTCTCAGTTGCATATTTTTCATAGTCTTATATTTCAACAGTTTTAAGACAAACTGTGACTTTTTTGACATGGAAATGATTATTTAAGATTGACAAACATCTTAAGTGTAATTTGTGGCACAATTCAAACGGGATCGAAAGATAATCTTTCTCTCTCCATTGACTTCAATACATAATTTTTCCGAAATAAGGTCCCATGGGGCGGAAGTAGATGGGCGGGACTTCGCCTCTCTATACTTCTTTGTACATTTTTTATACACAAATCTAAGTTTACAAATTCTACATTTTGTGTATTTCATGATTTTATTTTAAAAAGCCCTAGAAGCTAATTATAAGAAATGAAACAATAAAGTAAATATTTAATACATTTACTTTATAGTATTCTTATTTATTGTAAATAGTAATGTCTGATATGTTTATTCTTCTCTTTATTATGCACTTGCTCTATCCTGTTGGTTCATTGTGAAGTACCTGAGAGCCATGTTGTTTCGTACATCGTTCAGATTAAACAAAACAATATAAACTCTGCGACTCACAAACACTGCCCCCTTCAGCATGTCAGGCACGACCATGGGAACGAAGCCCTGCAGGAGTCAGAGGGAAAACTCAACGTTAGCTCTCCAAAACAGAATAATAACATACATTTAGAAATGACATCTTATATTCTCACACATGCTCACCCGTCGCTGCAGGGTGTCGAGGGCGAAGTTCTGCAGAGCGGTCTGAAGTCTGGCCCCCGCTCCCCTCAGGTAGTACGACCTGTGGCCCGAGATGTGAGCCAGATGTCTGCAGGAACAAAGCATAATGATCCCCGTTTATATCAATTAGCTTAAAAAGAATAGTTCGGATTTTTTAAAGTGTGTTTACAGGACGTTTTCATCCATAATCAGTGAATTACTACAGAAGATGGAGGTCAGCTCAGCCCAATTTTTGAAACACAGAAGGGTGTACAGAAGTGACTGTTATTTTGTATATATTGATTGTTGTGTTTTTATCTTAAAGGTAGGTAAGAATGAAGAAACCAGTTAGAGTGCGCTAGAATTTGAAAGTACGCAGCCGAAAACAATCTGCCCCTTCCTTCAGACTTCCTTACAGAGCCCCTCCTCCAACACACACGAACGCGCACATGACCAATGAGGGCACGAGATAAGTTTGTGCACAGATGGAAGGCTGACAGGCAGGTCGGCCATCCAGTTACTTTAGCCGGGCCGGCTCAGATGATTGGTCGTGCTTTTTACAACACTAGGGCTTCCACGGATGATATTTTTTTATGTATTTTTTGTCAAAGCATTTAATATATTCATTGCTATCGGGATGTTAAGAGCATTCCATGGAATATAACAACAAGTGAATTACCTACCCACCTTTAATGTGTGCATATGTATAAATGTGTCTGTTGATTGTGTATATATAGCATATACATATTTTAATTTTATACATATTTGTATTTTTGTATTCGGGATTGTGGGAAACGGTTTTTTCGATCTCTCTGTCTGTCCACACACACACACTGAAAGATTGACAATAAAGTTGACTTTGACTTGTGCCACTATGGAAGCTAAGCAATGTTCTGCTGTGGATGGAGGCATCCATAGCTGGCACAGGTCAAAGTCAAAGTCAACTTTATTGTCAATCTTTCAGTGTGGTGTGGNCCTAAAAAAACTATATGAATATAAGTGTATTCAATATTTGTCATATTTCCATTGACCAAAACAGTATTTTATTCCTTAGAGGACACATGACATGGGTGCTGGGCTGCTTCCTTGGTCACTTAGTAAGTCTGTGTTATCGTGTGATTTTGATGTTTTAAAGTATTAGATACATTTAAACAAAAGGCAAACAATATCGTCAATTACTCCTGCGTTCAGAAAGGTAAAACTACTGTTTTTGTTAGAGTCTGGTGGCTTTGAAGAGAGCATGGATGGATAAAGAAGATCCCTGTTGGAAAGCACTTTCTGATGGCTGATAAAAGCTGTACAAATATTTTAAATATAGCATACTATTGGTTTTATATTGATTTTTTAGGTAGCTTGAATAAGTTTTGCTGCTCTTTGTCCACAGCAGCACATTGTTCAGCTCTTGTGCCGTTACTTAAGTCTGTTTCTCCAAAATGGGGTCCAGTTCACCGGCGTGTACTGTAAGTAATAGACTGTGTATAAGAACCATCAAACCATTCCTTTAATATTAGACTAATTATTAAACCAATTGGATCATTTTTATACATATTGCACGTCAACATTTGTACTTTCTTTGCTCTCACTTGCAGGCTGATTCAACAGACGAAACTAACGTCCTCTTTCCCTCAGTTTTATTAAAAAAGATGGACCTAAGTGTCAAAAAGAGTAGTGCACACGTGAAAGTGTAATATAAAGTGGGAGATATGAGAGCGGTCCTCACCTCTGCCTGATGAGACCCAGCTCCTCCCCCAGCTCCACATGGCCTCTGGGCTGGAAGTCAAACTCTGCAGCAGATAGAGAGCAGATTATGAGATTAGTGTTTTCTAAATCACACAGAGGTAAAGCACTTTGGATGATTATCATTGATCTGACACTCCTGATCAATCACCTGGTTTCTCTCCAACCAGCTCCACCACCTTCGCCTGGCTCTCGTCTCCAACCGGCTGGAAGAGGAAAAGACAAAGTATGTTGAGTACCCCAAAGTTGTATGTTAGAAATGTACAGTACGGGTCCTCAGTACATAGAAACTGCCGGATGCTAACTCACATATAATGGGCTATTTGCACAATTGGCATAAATTGCATTATTTAGCATATGCAGATAACAGCTAAAGAAATTGCATGGCCGATTTGGACACTTTTGTAGTGGTTATGGAGGTTATTTAGGATGCTGAATCTATTTCGGACCTTTTAAGGATAAAGAATGGCAGTTTTGAGTCCAGTGCTTCTCAAAGTGTGGTCCGCGGACCACTGGTGGTCTGTGAGCGCCCCCTAGTGGTCAGTGAGTATATTGGTAACATTTCACATTTGATATAAATAAAGTTTTCCGCACTCTCGCGGGAATATCTCCGCAATGGAGCGAGCTTAAGTTTCACTTTCAATTGCATGATATAGCCCCGCGCAACACCTTCATCACACGTGTTGCCACTTGTTTGTGCCATTTTCAGGCGATTTGTAATCTGTTCTAGAAAAACGATGTGATTTTGGATGTTTGTGGAGTTAGGTGGTCCGCGAGTGTTTTTTTATTGGTTAAGCGGTCCTTGGTATGAAAAGGTTTGAGAAACACTGCCCTAAAACTTTAAAATCTACCCAAAATGAATCACATCAGCACACCGAGAGCACAAAAATTGCAACTCTCTGGTTAAAACTGTCATTTTTGATCCCCATAATGTCAGTAATTGATTCAATATCCCCGATAACCTCCAAAACCCCTCCAAAATTGTCCACGCCCATTATCTGCCTATGATAATTAACACAACCTATGCTAGTTTTGCAAATCGCCCAACATATAAAAGTGAGTTATGTGATGAGGACCCATACTATACATTTCTAACACAAAACGTTGGGGTACTCAACATTTGCAGGTTCACAATAGGTGTCAATGAGCTGGCAAATAGACAGATAACTTTAAATATATACGTGTGTGTGTGTGTGTGTGTGTGTGTGTGTGTGTGTGCGTGCGTGCGTGCGTGCGTGCGCTCAC
>NW_011339301.1:0-18844 GCF_000735185.1 Notothenia coriiceps | reverse complement strand
TCATCATTAATGGACGTCTCTTTAAAATGACCGCTCAGAGGAGAGGAGTTCTCATTTCTCTAACCGCCTGCTGCTTCCCCTCCTCTCTCCTCGGTTCCCCTCCTCGGCTCCTCCGCTCGCATCTCCTGTGGGCGTGACTAAGTCTCGAGGATAGGAGTCGAGGACGGGAGTTAGAGAAATGAGAAAGGGCCCAAGTGTTTGTGTGTCTGTGTATTTTCCCCATAAGGCAAGACCCGCCCAACTCTGTCTCTGATTGGCTTACCCTGAAATGTTACCCCCGTTAACCAATCATCACTCCTTTCTGGTCACTTTCACTTTTCCATGGTACTGTGAGAGGACATCACTGTATTCGCCTGTAAGTTACATCCGCAGGGAGATTCGGTTCAGTTGGATCACATAATGTAACGCAGTAACGCACCCATTTAAATCACAGTAGCCTAACTATAACGGCGTTACTGAATGGGAATAGGTAACGTTATTAGTTACCGCAAAAGGTATGCATTACGCGTTAGTTTGAAACGCGTTAGTCCCAACACTGGCATTGGGTAGGCCTAACCGTTTTCAACAGGCTTATAGGGAAAACATTCTGATTAAAAAGAACAAAAGCATATCTCATCAGTATCCATCAGTTAAATACACCCACCCGTAATATAAGGTAAAGTGTGTCTTATCTGTTTTAGTTTGCTCCACTTTATTTAGCTCAATTTGTTTTCTTGTATATATACAGAGTTGTTGTGTGTTACGTTTATTTGCATAGTCAGAAGTGGAGTATGCTACAGGTTGAACAGCACTGTATAAATGACGAATACACAGCCATAAAACCTAAAGGAATCGTTTTGGAAGTTTTCATGTTGGTTTGAAAGAGCTCCTTCTCCAGGGATCAGCGACACATTTTTTGGAAAACTAAGTTTATCATTATCTTTCAAGGTGCACTTTCTTTACACTATTTACCTCACTTTACCCTTCCATGTTTCCAGCTTTGTCGTTTTCTCTGCTCTTTCCAAAGCAAACTGAATCCCTTAGCAAACCCCGTTATTTTGAAATAACCAAGGTCACACAATTGTCAAAACACAAACACGTATTAGAAGGAGGACGGTAACATGTCAGTGTTTTACAGTGGAGACAAAGGACCTTGGCTCTTGGGAATATAAAGCGTTTCGTTCCCCCATGTAAAGGGCTGTCTTACACCAAAGTTAGGTGGTTCAAATGTTTTTAGGCGGTCATTTCTTAGGTGTATAATAAAGGTTTTGCTGGTGCATCCGTCCACAGGAGTGCATTACTTATCTTCCGTGTAGTTCTCCTGTCATCCACTGTAGGTACACCTCATAATCCCACTTCAAATACTAAACTATTCCTTTTCATACAAAAAAATGTGTTCAAGTAAAGACAGCATGTCAAATGATTCAGATGCTGCAGAGGTAGGAGTTTCTCTCCCCAGCAGAGTGAACATCTGCTCACACATTCAGGACTGCAGGCACTGATTTATGCACTCTGACATTTTTCATGGCATGTTTCCTGCTAACTCTTTCATGAGGGTGTGCTGCGGCCATGACAGACTACCTGCACTCTTTATCGTGACTCCCAAGGGGAAGAAACAAATGAAACGTTAAATTGAAATCTCAAACAATCAATAAAAACAAATGTGGCTGATTTGGTTCTCTGAGTGCTCTATTTATCAGCATGACTCATTGTTTTTCAGTCTTTTTTTTATTCATAATCATCACTAGAGGACAATCACAATAACCCCAAAAGCTCAACCCTGCCCTTTCCCTTTTAAAACAGCGAAAATAACAAGTACAAGCATTACAAAATCCATCCTAAGAAGAAATTCAGCTGAAAGGAAAACAGAAAGAAAGAGTACAAGACATCCAGGTCAAATCAATCCGTCCCAATAGACTAAACTATCTATGAGATGTGACATCTCAAAAATATATTTATGTACACACTCTGCTGTATTGTACTATACAAAATGTGACAACACTTGACACGTTCCCTGTATACATGCAAACACCTTACTGACACTGTGAAACTGTCCGATCTGAGTCAGCATTATTATCCGCTGCAGGGAAGTATTCTTTTCTTAAATAAGAGAATTTCCAGAAATAAGGAACACGTCTCCTGACTTCAGACAGCTGCTGAGTCAGGTGGAGCCACAGCGAAAACATCTCATACAAGATCTAAAGCGATAGTTTTAGATTCTGTGTGGTGGGGCTGTATGACGTCCTTATAAAGTCAAAACACAACCTACAGGTGATGAAGGTCAACAAGCCAAAGACTGACCCAGGATCAGCACGGAGGCTGAGACACTTTCTGAAGTGGAGGCAGCAGCACAACTTATTCTGGACACCTGAAGAAAGGCCCACCTAAAATGTTTTGAATACTTGTATCGCTTCACCGTTAGGCTCTTTGAAATCCAGTGGTGTAAAGTAACTAAGTGCTGTACTTAAGTACAATTTTGAGATGCTTGTACTTTACGTATTCCAATTTGTTTTGCTTTTTTGTACTTCTACTCCTCTACAATTCAGAGGTAGAGAGAGTACTTTTACTCCACACCGTTTATTTGACACCTTTAGTTACTTTACAGATTTGGATTAAGGATGTGAAATATAATCAACTGTTAAATCAGACTTTAGTTCCACCTGGAGTAAATTCACTGAAAAAAAAATGAAATCTAGACTTTAATTAAATGTATTATGTCAACAAATGACACACAAGTGTTTTAGGTTAGTTGAAACCAAAAATAATATGTTCAAATAAAACATATTTTAACTTAACACTATTGCTTTCAACTAAACGTATGCACACACATGATGTGTAAAGTGTTTACATAATACATTTAATTAAAGACAACATTTGTTCAGTATCACAGTCTACCCTTCAGCATACAAAGTAATTCAAACTAGCTCTGCCTTATCAACATTTAAAATATATACATGATTCTGAAACTTACCAATTTGCATAATGAGTACTTATAATTACAAGTATATTTTGATGCTAATATGTTTCTAATTTGAATTGAGTAACATTTTGAATGCAGGACTCTTACTTGTAACATAGTATTCTTACACTTTGGTAGTTCTACTTTTACTAAAGTACCAGCTCTGGGTACTTCTCCCACCTCTGTTGAACTGTCACCAGACTCCATTGTAAAGCAGTCATTACCCCTGCAGACCCTGGGGGTTGCTGGTATGTCATTGGTCTGTTAGTTACTTTAGGTTTCTGTTTGATGGAGTCACCAAAGTTTCACAACATCAAAAATAAAGTAGCCAATCCAAGCAGAGACTCAATAGCAGCTCCTGGAATACAATATATGTTCTGTAGCTCTGTGGAGGGTAAAGCTGGGGGTAGGTGTTCTGGATGGGCCTTCTTTTAGGGGTCTTAAATATGATTGGCTGTGTCCCTTGTCCAAAACAATACATTCCCCAGCTTCCTGCAGTTATCTTGTGTGTTTCTGAACCTACTGTGGGTAGCACTCTGACTAAGAAAAGCAGTGCTGCAAGAAGTACTCACATCCTTTACTCAAGTAGAAGTACAAATCATTGGTCTCAAAATACTCCACTACAAGTAAGAGTCCTGATTTTAAAATGATATTTAAGTGAGTATAAACAGTAAAAGTATTTTGTATTTACAGTATTATATTATCGTAGTTATTATTTTATCCTGTTTTTATACATGTGAGAGCATTTTTGTATTTTAGTTGGTGTGAACCAAATTTAAATACTTTTCAAATACTGTGTAGATAAGTATTACAGTACTGCATTATACAATCATTATATCATTACATATGTACAAAGTAACCGAGTGTTCAAATAAATAGAGTGGATTAAAAGTACTCCATGTGCCTATGACATGTACAGAAGTAGAAGTAAAAATTAGCATTACATGGAAAAACTCAGGTAATTATAAATATGCCAAAGAATTACATAAAAACAATACATAAATGTAATGTACTTAATAATGTTCTCAGTTATTTTCCACCACTGGAGATAAGTAACTCATAGAAGCCCACTTCAAAACATATAAACTATCCCTTTAAGTGTAAACCACATTTCAGTAATCTTCATACCGTGGTATGCATCACTTGTTCCTAAGCGTACAGCTGATGCTAAACTGATGATGGAGTCATGTCTCGAGGACCTGAGTTGACATAGGTTAACATGACACTGCTAATGTATGACTACCACTGCCAGCAAGTAATATTACTGTATGTTGAACCTCATAAGGCATTGTACATGTCTACTCAAGACCCCTGTACAATAAAGTGTGACCTATAAAGACTTTTTTATATTAAGGGTGGGCGATGGGGGGGGTTTCAGCAGGAAGTAGCTCTTATTCAGGATGGGCTCTGTTGTGGTGAACTTGAGTCACTAAACCTTTCCTCTGGAGCGTTAATCTGTGCAACAATACATCAACCAAAGGAGAGGTGAGTTCAAAGTGGACAGCTGTGTTCTTCCTCTGCAAGTGTTACCACCATGGGGACTAACATGTCGAGATGTGTGAGGCGGCTAGGGGAAAAAGAACCATGCACTGTGGATGAAGACGAAACATGGAGGATCTCTTCTGTGCGCTTTGCCAAGAAACGAAGCGTCCAAAAATTGAGACGACTGGAGGCCAGTTCCCGCCTCAACGCAAGTGTCACTGTTGTGTCCTTCAGTTATCTTTTCAACACATTTACACATACAGTCACACACGGGAGTGCTCACACACACAGCCACACACACACTTTAGGAGCATTAGCAGCTCTAACCCAATGTCCATGTCTCGCTAAACACTTGGTCCAATAAGGCCTTGACGGATTTTAGCAAAATCCTTCAAGCTCTGCCAAAGGTCCGACCCTCAAAGCCTCCCCCTACTCCTCCTCCTCCTCTTCGTCATCGGGCAGCGGTAGGAGCTCCTCCTTCAGACACTCCCTGTAGAAGCTGGTCAGCGTGGCGTATAGGTGCACGCGACTCTGCTGGGACAGGAAGTGGCCCTCATCTGGGTAGATCTGTAGGGAGGAGGGAGGCGTTTTACATTTTCAAATGTTCAAATTCAAAGGCTTTATTATCATATGCACAGTAGCTACAGTGTGTAGACAATGACAATCTTAAGTCCTAGGCCTCCAACAATGCAACATAAATATATAAGACATATAACAATAAAACTAACAAAAAAATAATAAAAATAGAGCACGAAGAAACAGAGTAGTAAAACATTGTGCAGGAACAATGTGCTGATTCATTCAAATGTGTTTGTAAATGGCTAAGTAAATGCAGGAGTATATGTAAATAAAATAGGATAAACATTAACAGACAGTAAAATTAGATACTGTAGAGTGAAATAAAATACAGTTTGTTGTAAACAGATGACTGCTTTAGGTTATGAAGGCACTTCACAGAGCTCAGGCTAATGCCTTAATAGCAGTCTGATGGCCTGTGGGATTAAACTTGATTAAAGTAGAGTAGATTAGTGCCCAGAGGTTTATCGACATAGAAAGTCAACCCGGGGAATAATGGCAATGGGTAAGGGGTAGACAGATGTATCGAGAGAACTGGAAACAGTGCTGGAGGCAGCCCTCTTCATTCCTGTGAGAGCTGCTCAGCAAGCCAAAATGGCTCTTGAGTACAAAAGTACAATATTTTCTATGTTGAGCAATATAGAAAATGCGCATTTTGACCACCATTGTACTAAATACAGTGTTCAGAATGTGCCTGGTGATACACACCTGCATTGAGTAGTTTGCTCCAACTTTCACCAGGTTCTTGACGAGCTCAGCAGTATGCTGGAAGTGAATGTTTGCTGGGAATGAAAAAAAACGAAAGATGTCAGCAGGATTCAGTGTGAGTACTAACTGAGAGAGAGAAGACACAATCAGATAGTTAGGATGGAAAGTCCTCAACAAATCCGACATGCATGATTCACCAGTGAGTGTTTGTCTCTGGAAATCACAGCATCAATTTAGATAACCCACTTTCCCTTTTATCTTTTGATTAAAACACATTTGGCTAATTACGTTCCAGGATTGCATGCTTCTTTGTGCTCAGCAGTGATGCACCGCAGATACAGTGTTTCCATTCAATCACAATTTATTTCCTCTTACCATCTGCTGTGCCGTGCACCAGCATCAGTGTCTCTTCTTTCAGCGCCTGGACACTCTGCAGTACGCTGGAAAACTGCGGATCAGAAAAAGTGGTGAGATAATAGATTGATAGATATGCTAACTGCCATTAAGTAAAGCAATAAAAAGAAAGGAGTACGATCCGATGAAAGACATGCGGTACATTCCATTAAACACTGATTACAGGCACCTAACCCTAACCCTAACCCAGTGTTTTAACCCAAATACAGACATTTTAGGGATTACGAATCTACCATTCAAACATTTTGTATTCTTCTTTGCATGTAATATTACGGTCTCAGGGATGGGAGGGTTACTTTAATAGTATTCTCTTACAATTACTTGTTACCAGTAAAAAATATAATCAGTAACATGATCGAATATCTCAAAAAAGCAATCTATTCTTATTACTTGTGAAAAAAAGAGAAAATAAATGTTAAACTTATCCAACATAGAAAGTATTTTTGTTTAGCAAATCAGCAGTCAACCTACTGTATATAACAATTTAATAAAGAAGAAGAATGAAAGTAGCCTAAATGAAAACCAAAAAGTGAATTTGGGCAGTAGTGGATAACAATAGTGTGCACAAAGCAGTTGGGATATAAATGCTTATCAAATGAGATGTTGTCTCCTTAACCCTCCTAGTTTCTCCGTTTCTCCCCCTTGCTTTGGTGTTCTCGGTCAAATTTGACCGGTCCTGTTTTAACTGCTATTACATTAACACAAAAACCATGAATCATCACCAAATTTCATTTAACGCCCTTTCAAACTGTACATATTGTATCAGACTACTGGTATACATGAACAGCTGCAGTAAATATACAAAGAACAGACACTGAACATGTATTGGTGTGCCAGGTGTGATTCATGTGGGGGGATGGGCACATAAGGGGGGGGGACATGTGTGTGTGTGTGTGTGTGTGTGTGTGTGTGCGTGCGTGCGTGCGTGCGTGCGTGCGTGCGTGCTTTATCTGATCTGGATGGTTACTAATTCCTTTTCTTTATGGCGGTCATTTTTGACCGGGAACACCATGGGTGTTACAAAGTTGACTAAATCATCCAAAATGCAATGAAAGTGGTGGTCAGCAATTGTATGTGTTCAAATGTCTAATGTGATGGGTATCATAAAGCCTTAATGTGTATGTGGGTTCAAACCCCACTGCAGTCAGCATGTCGTTGTGTCCCTGAGACACTTCACCCCAAATTGCTCCTGTGGGGATTGCCCACAGTATTGAGTATTTAAATCACTTTGGATAAAAGCGTCTAACGTGTGACATGCCATGTAATGTAATGTTAATGCAATCAAATGTAAAACAAAAAAGTTATGATTGATGAAAGTAGTAAATCGGTCAGATTTGACCCGAAGACAACAGGAGGGTTAAATAATGCCAGTATAATAACAGCTGGATGGCACAGCTTGCACTGAACCGTAATGCTGTTTCCCTTGTCTGCTTTTAATATAACATTTTTATAAGGAGTGGAAACATTTTCTGAACTATACAGATCTTATTCTTAACTGGAAGATTAGCTTCAGTTTCCCTTGAGACCCATGAAGTGCTGTAATGTGAAAGCAAGTTCAACTTGATCAGGCTTGGGGAGTTACGGATTATATGTAACAGGATTACGTAATCAGGATACTAAAACATGGAATCCCTTAGAGTTACATAAAACATATGTAATTAGAATCAGAATCAGGTTTATTGCCAGGTAATTTTACACAAGGAATTTGCGGTTGGAACATTAACAATCTAAGAAAATAAGTTGTAAGCATAGGTAAAAAAATATAAAGCATGAGAAAAAAAATATATTTTAAAGAAACTATTCAGCATTAAAGAAGAAGCACATTTAAATTTAAATATACAAAAGAACCTAAAAAACGAAAAGTCTTAGGACAATGAACGACTGTACTGTATATGACAAACTATTATTATATTTGAAAGTTGAGGGATGTGTGAAATATATTCAGAGCTGAGCATGAACAGGGCAACTAATACATGTTGTAATCAGATTACTATTATGTTTCCAAAATTGGGGACTACTAGCAGGATTACAATGTTCCTCACAAAGTAAAAAAGAGCATATTGTGTTTGTATTAAAATCTCTGCGCAGAAGTAACATGTCTCTGTTGTCTTACATAATACACTTAATTAAAAACACCTCTTATTGATTTTTATTTGTATCTTTTATTAATTTGATATTAAGGTGATCCAAAAGTAACAGAAAGTAATCAGGTAACATTACTTTTAAATGTTGATACTCAGATTCGGTTACTGATTACATTTTTTAAAGGTAGCTATTGTAATGGAAAACAAATTGAAAGTAGCCCTCCTATTATATGCCGTTCTTTATTTTAAAATGAATTGTACAAATTGTTATCCTGCCAGAAATCCCAATTTATGAAATAGAAATGTGACGGTAAACTAGAAAAGTGTTTTAGTTATGTTACTGTAAGGATTTAGAGTTAACTCTTCTTATGTTTCCTGATGATGTCATCCTGTCACATGATTCCATTACTCCCCTGTCCTGCACCGTCTATGCAAGTTGAGAGATAACAGATATTATAGCAATAGTGCAGACATATAAATGCATGTTTACTGACAGCAGTGAATTACAGATGTGTTGTCTGGTTGTTAACAATGTGCTCACAAAACATCCGTCTGTTCTCTAGCGCTGTGGAAGCCCCTCTGATAGCAGAACAACTTTCTGCGGGATTCTGAAGGAGAGGCAGGCAACCCTTTTGCAGCAGCTTACAAAAGAGAAAAAACCTCGGCCTGTGTTCTGACACACTGGTGCAGTTTCCAAAGAGAAATGAGTGACAAAAATCCTAACAGAGCGTGAATGAAACAGAGGGTGAAGCCTCGTTGCTCTGATAGCAGCGTTCAGGATCAGATGAGCTGAAGGTGTGTCAGGGATGTTTCAGCAAGCCGCTTTCAAACGTCAGCGGGGAACAAGTGAGGGAGGAAGTAAACACGCACCTGATATCTGCTGTCATCCCGTAATGGCATGCCCAGGTATCTCTCAGAGAACGCTGATGCTGTGCAAATGAGAAGTGACATGTGTTAACAGAGGGGACACAGCTCCAGCTGAGTGACTATACAGAGGACTTCCTGTCAGCCTCAGCTCACAGGAAGCTTCCAGTGGAGAGGGAAAACATCTTGTGCAGAATAAAGGGTCCACTGTGGCATCGTAAGACTGTAAACACATGCTGTCATGTGTTGTGTGTGTGTTACTAACGAGAGATTCCCCTCACTGTGTAGTCAGAGGTAATCACAAAGTATCATACTTTCTTTATTTCTACTTGTCAGTGAAATGTTGTAGTTGCAACATTTATTACATTTCTGGAAACCTGTTATTTAAGATGTACTTAGCTTCATTGAATCACATTTGATAATGTTTTGGTGGTGTCCTCAGCAGTGGACATACAATGACAGTTATTCCTGAGATACCTGCTTCATCTCTCCACATGTTAAAATGACAAATGAGTACAAAGATAATAATCAAATATAATTTGTGAACTGTTTTTGGATCGATCTGCCACCTAGGAGAGGGGACTTGGTACATAAATGGTTTTATATTCTATCTGTTCTATCTATTCTATCTGTTTTATGTTCCTCTGAGTGGACGCCATGTGTACAATGATTAGTTTCACTCTTCACAGTGATTGTATCTGTTAGAGCTGTTTATTGATTTAATAAGGAACCATGTTTTGTTTTTGTTTATAGATAACTTATTATTATGTAGTGTAATTATTTTTAGTTAATTAAAGTAATTATTTGTGCTTTTATTGTGAAGGCAGTTTTGGGCACTGGGTAATGCAGACACATGGTGATCATGTTTACATTGGAGACAGGTGGTCTATACAGTGGAAACCATTGTTCTCCATATTTCTAAGAAATAAATGCACAAATCAACGTTCTTGCCTTGATATTGACTATTTTCCTGAGTAAGATCCGCGTACTGGTGCCCGCGGGGGCAGCCGTTTTATTTTGAGTTAAATGTAATGTTTTGTTTCTTATGATTTAGCATCTACAGTATCGTGTTTTGTAGCTGAATACTTGTGTTAAATCCTCCATCCTGATGCAGGGGGTGGAGGTCTGTACTCACCGTAGAGTTTCCAGTCCGTCACCGGAGACATCGCACATGCACATTTGAAGAGGCTGTCCGTGGACTTGAGCATCATTAATGTTATGTACGCTCCATAACCCTGAGCACACACACATAAACATTAATTTTACTTTGAGGGGAAATCATTCAAGCTGTAAAAACAAACTCTATTTCAATGTTCCCTAAGAATTAAACAACAAAACATGTTAGCAGGGCACTTATAATATAGTGGAATGTAAAACAAAACATTAGACTTTTCCTGAAAAACATTGATTCATACACTGTGTATGGATTTTGCTCAGCAGCAGCACATCCTTTGCTGCTGGCAAAAATAGACTGAATTCATTGTACATGTAATTATAGAGGAGAACACGGCTCACCTTTCCAAACACTGCTATCCGTGTTCGATCAATATATGGAAATGTCATCATGAATCTGGAAGAAAAAGCCACATGCCATTACATTAGAACACATTAAGACCATATGAAACTGCACATGGAAGAATTGGACATGATCAATCATTATAGCAGATTTATGGTTTACTTAGAATTGTATTTCACCATCTGCTGGAATCATGGAGACGGAGTGGCTTGTGTTCAAACAACCTGGTTGGAACATAATATTAGATTGATATGGTTGGGCTGTTATCTTTAGGCATAGCATTACGTTTAGCTAATTAATGCAAGGTAATGAGTAAATGTATTTTGATAAGAGTGATTTGTTTTAAATTAAGTTTTCTTAATCTCTCTGGAGCCGCTGTGAGCTGTAGCTTGAGGTGAGAAACAGATGGTGGACTCTAAAGAGACAATTTGTGAGTAAAAGGATCTTTGCTGGAAGTGAAACATTCAAGACACAATTTCTGAAGTGACTCACTGTACTAGAGCACTTTTATTTCAACCACAGGCTGGGTTTCATCTCACCTGCTCCATTGTTCACATCTCATAAACAAAGTGTGCTGTGTGAGGGACAGGCATGAGCAGAGAAACAGGTTTTTTATTTTCTTTGCATTTTAAAGGCCTCCTATTATGCACAATTTAGTCACATATTATGGGTAAAAATGTGTAAAAAATATTTCCATGATGTGTTTTGCTCAAAATACAGTGATTAAACGCCATATCATGTTCCAAACACATCAAGCATTATTCCTGAAACAGTATGGAGCTCAAATGCTTTTTCTCTCTCAGGTTTACCACAAGGTGACTTTATTTCCTGCTTTTTTACACATACTCTCTCCAGTACAGGTTAGCTCTGAGATGCTTGCTAATGTAAACAAAGACCATATTACGTCCAAAACACGTTGTGCATTGTTTCTGATGCAGCAACGTTTCTGATAGGGCCGTGGATGTAAAGCCAGCCCACATTTTTGTTTTGATTTGGGTACGGAGGAAAAGAGAGAGGGTTTTATTTTTGACACTTTGTGAGTCTCCTGACACACATATTTATGTATAAAAGATATACAAAAGTGCATTTTGCATGATAGGTCCCGTTTAAAACAATACAGTTGAGCTGTGAAAAAATGTCATTTAATTTCAACTAAATTGTTAAAATGCAAAGTTAATTCTTCCTATTCTTTTAATTTCTCTCTACAATACTCACGTTCTATTGGTAAAAGTGAAATACCTTTATATATTTTGTGTGAATATATATTAATATCTCGAGTGTGGCAATCAACACATGTATTTATAACCACAGGTGTATGTGGTTATAAATACACCTACTGTGAAAGGCTAAAGTAAAGTCACCTGTAGCACAGAGGAACATTTCCTGCTGGTAGATGAGAGACATCAGAGAAATAGAAAAGGTTGTACTAAAACACATCAACGGGTGTGGACAGTTTGGATGCACAAAGAGCGATTGCACACAGCCAGCTGTGTTTCTCGTTACACCTCAAAGGACTAAACAACAGCTGTGTCAATTTCAATCACAAGTTTGTTGACAACAGAGGAAGGCAGCAGCTGCAACAGGGAGGCCATGAAAGCACCATGTTTTACTTGTTAAATATATTTCCTGATTACATAGTGTTCTTCCTAAAAGTTGAACAACAATCAGGTGCAAAGTGTTTTACTATTAAGAGATCATTGTAATATTGTTCCTGAGGGGATTTGCATGATGGAATATTTAAAGATGGTCCATCCTTTTAAAATAATTCTGAAATAACAATGACACAATAGCATTTGTCGAAAGTGAGAATCAATTTTCAATAAAAAAATAGTTTCATTTCCATGTTGCTTATAAGCACGCATATGCAGCCAAAGTCTTGATCATGGTGGGTGTGGATTCTTACATAACTTACAACTTTACCACAAAAACACTTTCGATTGTGAAATGTGGTCCAAAATGTGAACATAACACAGGGATTTATAGAAGAATGAAGTAAATTTGATAACGTACTCCACTGCAGCGATCTGGTCCTGGACATCCACAGTCCCCAGCCTCTGGTGGACTTCGTGCAGGACCCTCTGACCCTGGAATCCGCTGCCCCGGCCGTCCAGACGGGCCACGATGACGCTGTCTGAGCTGACCAGCACCGAGTCCCAGCCCAGAGAGAAGCGCTCGCTCACAGCCTGGCCACCGGGGGCGCTGTCTCTGTGAAGGCACAGGATGAGAGGATGAAGAAGACTCATAGGATTGCATCCAGCAGAATCAAACTGCTGGAGCTGAATTGAGCCATTGTGTGAGTAGAGGGGCTCGTTGTCTGGGAAATTACGTCAAGCGAGTGGTGTTACTGTTGATGATGCTTCCATGCACCTGCTGCAAAAAGGTGTGAAGTGTGATCAAAATGATTGAACCAAACAATAAAGTCTGCAGACTGAGGTTCAAGGCAACGTCCAGAAGTGATCCTTCAGACAGTAGGCTACCCTGAACTGATAAGAGAAAATGCTTTAAAATGTAAATGTTTCAGATTTTGAATAAGCATTATACAGTAAACGATAATGTTCCCTATTGATTTGTATACCAACGAATGAATGTCAGAACTTAAAATAACTCCTCAGTATGTGATTCTGACATCTTGTGCGTTGTAGCATTACAAATGATACTTACATAAGCAGCAGTAGGCCATAGTGACGGGACTCAGAGAAGTCTGGAGGATAGGAGATCTTTAAAGGTAAATCTGTCAAATAGAAAGAAAATAAATGCTATCACAAATTCATCTTCAAATCACAGAAACAGAATATAAACCAATACATTTTCTCACCAAAATGTTCCATCTGCACGGTTCTGAAGTCGGTCATCTGGATCCTTTTGAACTGCAGGGCGGCCTTCAGCAGCAAGTTGTTCTCCAGGATGTAGTAATCTGTAAAGATGGGGGATGTGTTTAAAGGATGATGGAGTCCAGTAATGGCTGCCAATAATCAAAGCGCCGCTGCATACAAATGGCCCATAATAACAAGAGGTGTAATGAGATGAAATGGAAGGTGGAGGTACGACGGATCATTTCTGACGTCGCTTCATTTTGTGGTAAATGCAAATGTTTCGGGACGCTGAATACATTCCTGGATTCGATCTCTTAGGGGTTTAGCTGCTGTAAATAAAGGAGACAGTTTGAAATACTCAAATGTGATAAGAAAGAGGATGAAATATGCAACCAAAGACAAATGTAAATCACCTTGTTCCTAACATAGGTTGTATGTGTCTTTTGAATAAAAAAAGGAGGATTTGTGTAACACTGTCAAAAAAGTTGTGCTTCGTTTGTTGTTCAATTGTAATAATTATGGTCATGTGTTCTGTTGTTAAACTTGTATGAGCACATAACTATAGTCAAAAGGTTTATATTTCTAAAGGTATTTTACTCCCAGCAGCTTGCTCAATTTGGCCTCAAACACTAGAGCCCAAGTTTGTTCTCCACCTGTAATAAACAATGACTCCCCAGTTCGGCCAATTCTCCATTCAAACCATCTGAGAAGCAGCTAAATGAAATGGAATTCATCCAGCACTTCTAATGGAAAACCCAAAATCAATAGGTGGCTCATTATGAAGCCGCCAGAGGCCTGGAGGTCCCAGCTGTGGATGGAGGGCCTATCCAAATATCCTCGGGCAAATTGCACAGCTGTTAACTTTCTCTTTTGGTGGGGGGGGGGGGGGGGTATTCAGACAGTTTTAAACCAGTAGAAAGCTGTTTATACTCAAAACATTCAGAACATGCAAAGTTTCAATTACAGGGAAAAAGTGATCACTATATTTTCAAAACCTTATTCAACAACCTGAACACAGTCACCCTTACACAAAGAGATGTCTTTCTGAAAATTCTTTCTATTTTTCGTTCAGCAAGACCTTAAGACATTTGAAAGATTTGTGTAAAATCTTATGTCCTCCTTTTCCCTAAAAATTGCCTAAAGCCACAACAGCAAACATGAATAGGCGAATGTAAACATATGACTTAAAGGACAGAGTAGGTCTAAACTTATATATAGATGTAACTAATTAATCCAAAATACCATACTGTATTTGGTGATTTCCAAACCTTCTTATGTTTACTCATAAACATACATAAACATTAGGTTAGTTAAAGATTCTGCTTGGAACTAGGTTACGTAGAAGGAGACATGGTTACGTATCAATGTAGGGACGTACATGCTAACATTGTGACATACTGTAGATATGTAACATAAAATATCTCAATATTACATCTTTGTTTTGAAATAATGATTGAAAGTCTTATCCCACTGTCTATACTACTACCGCCAATAGAGGTCTCTAACTAACAACTGAAAAATAGATCCTACGAGTGCTTACTTGAATGAATGAGGCTGTGTAAGATCACAGTAGGTGCTCCAGGACCTGAAAAGGAAAAAGAACAAAACATGAGTGTAATTTAAACATCATCCTGTTACTCCGATTGAACGTTGTGTGTGCTATATGCAGATGATGGAACATTTTAAATCACCATTCGTTCTTCCAGCATTGTATCAGTCTGTGTGAAAGGGTTGCTCCTCTAAATCAGCCTCACAACAGTTAAACACAGGAAGTCCAGGTCCCTGCAGAACCTGTGTGATTTCAGGTCACTCACAGAGCCTCACTGACAGCCTCGGACTGTCGAATCGACTCGGTTATTTTCAACATCCTTTTATTATACTTCATCAGAGGTTAATAGGATGGCAGGTGTGTTGAATAGCTCCCTCAGCAGCCAAACACACACACACATTCCTCCTGCACACACACTTTGTACTGAAACTATGAAAGTAGCTCTTCCTTTATTTCCTCTCTTGCACTTACTGTTGTTACTGCATTAGCCTCGACCTTTGCATTCCTCACTTCTCTCTTATGACACACAGATAAATGGTTTCATTATGTAGCTGCTATAGTAGCAAACCAATCAGAAGCGTTCTACGAGTGGAAAGAAAGGCTAGTGTTACTCCTGATGAAACGGGAGTCAGGACAAAGATGTTCTGTGAACTCGGCCCTCGGAAACAACAAGCTTCCTCCGTTATTTCTATAGCTTTTGGGAAAAGGGAACTGTTTTATTGTCTAATAAATCACTAAGCGAAATGCTTCTGAGCATGAAGCACTCATCTGCTCGAAATAAATTGAAACCACAAACAATATAAAGAGTTACCCTCTATTAAATAAGCTGCTCGCTGCACAATAACTCCACCGAAAATTAATTAGACACAATATAGGAGCTAATTGTTTAATTGAATGCCTCTCATTTGGAACTGATGAGAGATGAATTTAAAACAGAATAGTTGGAGGATGACAGATAATTACCACGGGCAAACCCTGACATCTGCCACATGATCTCAGGAAGACAACAATGAGAATAAATGAGGAACATTAAGCACAGAACCATCCATAATTTACAAGCATTTTTTAATCTGTTGCCTGAAACCATTTTAATGTATGGCCTTCATTTTCCAGATATGTGAAAGCAGAGGTTGTACAAGTTTAGAACACTCCAGTGTTTAGATGATCTGTTTGATAGATAATGCAATGAGAGTGTAACCACTGGTAACACACACGGTCATTTATATTCTTTATCTGCAGAAAGAAAATGCCCTTTCTGGGAAGAAGTCATCGCCCCTACTGGTAGCCAGCTCCAATATAATACCTTGATTCCACAGTGATAGTGTTATGATCCCTAACAAGTTATAAATGAGGATTAGTCGAATGCAAAACTTAAAAAAGTAGTTTTACTGGGGATTTAAAAGATGGTGCATGATAATCATTTCAAATAGAGCATCCAGAGATAGTCTTTCGTAAAAACTTAAGGATGACTCATCGTATTTATCAATGTGTAAAGCGTGATGTGGGGAGTCCTCTACAGTTACATGGTATCGATCACGTTCCAGAATCAATATTAAATAATTCCCTCGATCATGACCGTTGCATTCCATTTTATTAGGAAATATGACTCCATGAGGAAGGTAAAGATGCTCTAACCTCAGCAGGAGTTTAAGAGCAGACACTGGAAGAGCCTTTAATCAAAAATGAATATGTGTTGGCCTACCTTTACAGCGGAGGATAATGTGCTGGTTGGTGGGGCTGATGTCAGAACCGAAGTACAGACAGTGAGCTTTGTTCAGCTCGCAGGTCAGACACCGGCGTGGGAACAGACCCACCGTCTTCACACTGAGGAGAGGAGGTCACATGAGGAAAGTACAACTGTTTGAGTCAAGTTTGTGGGTAATGTCAGCATCACTTTATCTTCTTATAACTATCAAACAATCCCATAAAGAGTCCAACACCAGCAATACAACATATCCAGCTTAATGTATTACAACCTGCTGCAGGATAAAGCTCAGGGCAAAGACAATCTATTGAAATGTAAAGAAAACTGGATGAGTAGAAACAATGAGGAGTGGTGTAAGTGATTAGTCAACTGAGAGTAAATTATCCTAAACGTTTTTAGGACCAACATTTTAGGTTCTAGCTTCTCCAATATGAGGATTTGCTGCTGCTGCTGTTGTCACTGTTTCCAACATTGTTATACACGAAACAATTGACAGATAATCTGGAAAATAATTGACTGTGGGCGCTGTGGCGCAGGAGATAAGATATATCAGGCGTTGGATACACAGAGAATGATCATTAGCTAAGCTGATATATTAGTTATAGGTAATTAAAAGATACAAATAATACCAGCATTATCCTTTAATGTCGGTATATTCACTATAAATAAAGTGTTTGTCATCAGAAAGAAAAACAGAGCAGACATGGAGTGAATACAGTGATTTTATTATCAGTTTGCTATGAGTCGTGTGGGAGTCTTGCAAAGATATTTTATGACAAATGTCAAATGTGAATATGAAGTACATCAGCTATAACTGCAGAACAAACCTGAAAAGCTGCCGTCGTCGTGGTGATCCCTCTGTGCTGATAAAATAACTGTTGAGAGGAAACAACAAGAGCAACAACTTCATATATCTTTCTTTAAGCTGAATTCATACATCGACATTTCAAACCAAATGTAGGATCTAAAGTTAAGATAACATAATACGAGTATTCAAATGTGACAGTGGATAGACCACATGAAATATATTAAGAGGACATAGTTAATGGATTAGAGTGTGCTTAAGACCTTCCTCTTTGATAAAGCTTATAGTAGGGCTGATTAGATTCAGCCCCTAGTTTTGCTGCTATAGGCTTAGACTGTCGGCACCTTACTTCTTCCTTCTCTCTGTCTGTACCTGTGTACTCTCATGTTCCCAATAACCCAGCTTCCCCCAAATTTCTTTTTGGTGTCTATATACGCCGGGATCCTGAGTCGTGGCTGATCCTGTTGTCCTGTGTCCTGGATCCTGAGCACTGGATCCTGATTTCGAGTCGTCACTGTGGTCCTGCCTGACTTTCATCATACTACTTCCCTGATGGCTTCCACAGGATTGTTGACATCCTCGTAGATTCATCTTCTTATTATAGACACATGCATTTCCAAACATTTGGTTTACCTATGTTGTAAATGTATTATCTTTTCGATTAACACACGGCATCTATTGCACGTCTGTCCGTCCTGGGAGAAGGATCTCCCAGGGACCTCCTCTGTTGCTCTCCCTGAGGTTTCTCCCATGTTCCCCTTTAAACTGTGGGTTTCTCTGGAAGTGTTTTCTTGTACGATGTGAGGGTCTAAGGCAGGGGAGCCTAACCAGTCGATCGCGATGGCTGGTGGGCAGTGGGCACTAGTTAGCTGACGATGTCCATGACAACAGGAGTGACAGTCCGCACACACACAAGACCGCAATTATGGCAGAAGCAAAAAAGCCCAATATATATAATTTTCACTCCGAGTGGGAGGATGATTATTTTTTGGTTTATTCCAATTCAAAGTCCATCTGTCTCATCTGCAATGCGAGCGTGGCTTTATCAAAGAAGGGTAATTTAGGAGCGGCATTTCAAAACAGTGCAAAAACGCTACGAGACGGAATTCCCTCCTAATTCTGCCCTACTCTCTTCTGTTCGTTGCGTGCATATGTAACAGAGTTACACATGTGAATACATAATTATAAGTTTGTGAATGTTTAATTAATAATAAGTTGTGCATTTTAAGAGATGAGATTGTTTCATTTAATATTTTAATATTTTGTTTCCCGTTGGAAAACCGTCCCGTTGCATGTCTTTTTTTACTCTGGTATGTATTTTCCACCCTCCGCGGACTGGCCATCTGGAGAATCTGGAGAATCATAGAACAGCCGGTGTAGGTACCATATG
>NW_011339300.1:0-1731 GCF_000735185.1 Notothenia coriiceps | reverse complement strand
TCTGCAGACAAGACGGCAGGCGAAAAACCTTTTGAAATGCGTGTTTTATGGTTCAATCAGGCTGCTAAACTAACCTGTAGCTGCTCCGTCCACACTCACAACGTCCTAAAGACAGAATTCAAGCAGCGACTGTATTCGCCATGACACAGACAGTCTGTGGTTTGTAAATGTTTAACTTTTGTCCAGTTTCTGACCAAAGCCACACACACACACACACTTCACTGTGCACTGCTGAATGGTGCAGAGTTTGACCCTTGAAGGCTGTTTCTTCTGCTCTGAAATGCAATATATTTGTTACATATTAATAGAATTTTAGATTTTTTGATTTGATTTTGGATTTGTGAATGGGAGAAGTAGTAGATGGAAAACATACCAAAACACTAATTATTCAAAGTAAAGTATTTTATTTTATATACGGTAATACTAAGGAGGCATAGGCCTATATGATATCATGTTTAACATTATCGATATTAAAAAAAGTGATTAGTTTTTTACATGTCATTTGTGTGTTTTTCTTATCAAAAAGTGAAGCTATTTATTTGTAAGCTCCAAATGCAAATGTTTCCCTCAATGGCCTTTGTGCCCTGGCATGTGGCCTTTGCGCCCTGAAAAAATGTGTAACACCAAAGGCCAAATGGCCTTGCCCCTAAAATGACGAAATTCCAAGCCTGGATGTATACGTTAACCACTGACTGATGATTAACCATTTTATTTTGGATTGAGGGCTCCAAGTTTCTATATAGAGATATAGGATGATTCGTTGTTTTGTTCTTTATTTTTAAATTGTTTATATCATTGCTATCCTGTTAATGAGCCATGCTGTTTTACATAAATGTACCTGTTATCTGATTGTTTTTGCTTCTGTAACTTTTGGGGAATCTTTTTCCAAGGCCCATAACTTTGACCCAGTTTATCAGTTCATATTGTCCTGACTGAGCACACGCACCTGTAACCTTGGCTGCTGTGCTCTCAGTGTTTTGTCTCCCCGTTCCTGCCTGTTGGCGTCAGCTGATAGAGGTGTTATGATTCTATCTTGATATACATAATGTTGATTATTCTCTCAGAACTAGCTAAATACATGGTTCTGGGGTAGAGTTCTTCAGAATTGACGTGGCAACTCTACCGTGAAGTCAGAACCTCTGACTCTTTGACTTGTTTTATGAATTCTCCGGCCGAAGCTCCAAATAAACCCATCAGTGTTTGACATCAAAGCTCCAGGTCTCCCCATGTCTCCTTCGAGGCGAGGCGAGGAGAGTTTATTTATATAGCACCTTTCAACACAAGGCAATTCAAGGTGCTTTACAATAATGAAAGACATTTGAGTCGGTGACTCCTCCTGCATTTACTACACAGAAGTTTGCCCTACAGTAACTGTAAGTGAATACATTTGTCTATTTTGTATCCTGATGACCTAATGCCGTCACATGTAATACGTTAATCCCTAAGCCTGATTTCACCCAACTGCAACCGATTCGCTAATAATCACAAATGTTCATTTATTCGACCCCTTGACTCGACTATTTCTTGTTTAATAATCGTTACATCTCCTCAGGACCAAGTTCCCGTGTCCTGCCTTTCACCTGCTGATCACCCACTGCTCATTTAAGGTGGACTGACCTTTACAATGGACCAGCTAGTCTTTTTTTTTTTTCACTTACATTTTTATTGACATTTTTATAAACATACAAAACCACATATAGTTCAGTATACACTTGAATTAGAAACCCATTG
>NW_011339299.1:0-2018 GCF_000735185.1 Notothenia coriiceps | reverse complement strand
CTACCAACTCACTGTCTAGCTCGCTCAGAAGTGAACTCTGTGTATAAATGTTGTGATCATTTTGAAGATCGGCGCTCTTGTTTTTGACTGGCCGTTCCTGAGACGTGTCTCACACGGTGGTAGAACCTGAGCCCGGAGTACTCTGCAGAGTGCTTTGTGATTCGGTGAAGTATTTGTATGTTTCCACCATTAAAGCAGATTATTGTTTAACCCTTATCCTGGCTGCTTTGAATTTTTCCTTCTTTTGAGAACCCGCTCATATAGGAACGGTGCGGAGCAGAGATTCTGCCCCAACAAATGGTGTTTCCCCGACGTGATGACGTCATGACGTGGTGACGTCATGAGTAGGGTTTTTGAGAGGAAAATCAGCAGCCAGCGGACGAATGGTCCGGAGAAGAGGCCTAGAATAATCTCTGACAACTAAAACGAGGATCCTACAATTGAAAGGTGAGCAGACGAGCCTGTTTCTATCGAAGGTCTGTAATTGGCTAAACTAAATTTTAGAGTTGTCAGAGACATATTCCGGTGTCATAGTTGTTGCGGTGGAATATACAAATACATATTTTAGATAGGTAGGAAAGTTATATAACATAAAAGTGAATCAACGAGGTATGTAAGACGAAGGTGAAAGGCCCCGTACTTTTTTCAGAAAGGAGACGGCTGAAGACTCGTTGGGGGATGTTCAGTGGCCGTTTTCAGACGGCATCCAGGGACAAATCTGAATAACTATTCTTAGGTTCATAGGAATCGAAGTTGAGTTATAAGTAAATCCAAAGGAGAGTAACGCAACCTTCAAAAAGCAATTTTGAAGTGACCGGGCCTCACTATATCCTTTGTTGTGTGGGGTTGAATCTATAAAGCCAAACGTCACGATAAAGAGTTCTGTAAGCCTGGGTTACGACTCCATGTCAGCGTCACATCGTTGAAAGACGGTGTTGAAGCGCGCTGAGAGGCTTGCTAAACTTGTTTGAATAAACATCGGACAATAAAAGCTGAATAGACTGTACTGGGAATTTTTTCTGTGAATATTTACTGGTAACAAAGACAGTAAGTCAGATGAATAGATACGAAGTCATAATGAAGGGAGAATATTGAACGAGAGGAGCGTGAGTTAAGAGCTTACGAGGACAGTGGGTTCAAGCAGAAAAATTGAATAAAAGGATAGCAGAAGTGTTAATTGTTGAAAGAAGCCCCCCCTTTTCCTAAAGGAGGCTGAGAGCTGCAGCGGGGGAGAGAGAAGGGGGTGTCAGTATTTGTCTGTGAGAGTTCCCCCCACCTTTTTTCCTCTCGAGAGCAGCAGCAGCAGCCCGGAGGGTGTCTGCTTGCTTTTTTCTCTAATGCCTGAAGTTGGAAGGAAATACATTGAAAATTAACAGATCAATGTGTGATCTGATGTAGTAGATATATTGATATAAATAAGAAACAATGATTTGCTGCTATTTAAACATAGTCTTTGAGAACTGATTGATACCGTTGCATTGCGTTGTGAATTTCATGGTATTTGTCTTAACTATAAAGTACCCACATGCATGTGGTTTCTTTGTCCCAGTTCATTTTAAAGTCAGCCGCCTCATGGCTAAATCTATTTGACCCCATGAGGTCAAGATTCATTCTGTTAGACCACCATCTTCTGAAAGACAAATCATTGTTCTTTTGTCACATTTTAAATTAGAAAAGAGTTCATTTTGCTAGATCAATTTATCTATAAATGTTGTAGTGGGAGTTTTGTGTTTGCTAACATTTTTAGGAACGACAACACTAGGAGATGAGTAAACTCAAGAATCCGTGGAGTGTAAATACATTGAGAAGAACACATTTTTATACTCTAACTGTTTGCACATCATAGACAAGGAATTTAGACAATATAAATAAATATTCACCAAAAGTAATAAGTATAATGGAAAGTAGACATAGGCCTACACTGTAAAAAAAAACCCGTTGTTTTTACGGTAAAAACCTGGCAGCTTTGTTGCCAGAATAATGATGTAAAAAATATGGTAAACTGTAAACAACTTTAC
>NW_011339298.1:0-7342 GCF_000735185.1 Notothenia coriiceps | reverse complement strand
TCAATAAACACCTCAATTTTTAAAAAAAATAGAATTTTCTGACTATTATTTGATGTGCTTCACAGCATCGTCTTTACTTACCAAGCTTTCCTTGAAGAGATCCTCCTTTTCACGAAGACACACCACCAAGCACCGGATAGCAACCTTTATTATTGTTTCCACTGAATCATCCTTAAAAGGAAAACATTTGAATGTTGAGAAAGAAAAACAAAGGAAATGTATTATGTTGAAAAAGTATTTTTTTTTAAAGTGGAATCTACTAACCCCATGAATCGTAGAGTGTAGAGCCAGATCCTAAATTGTTTGTATGCCTCATGGTAGGCCATTTTTAACCTTATTGTACCATTGTGTTAAGGTTCACCTGCTGCTGTTTGTTAGCTTGCTTTGCATTCGTCTTTTATACTTTGCCTGTTTATCTTGTGTTCAACCAACTAGGATCCGTTTGTTTAAAGAGGACCTATCATGAAAAATGCCCTTTTTGATGTCTTTTATACATAAATATTTCTCTTTCTCTTTTCCTCCGTACCCAAATCTTTTAAAAACGGGTGTACAAAGAGCGGATACAGATTTGCTGCCGATATTACGTAATTTCAGATGGTGGACCCACAAAATGTTGCTATCAGAAACAATGCTTGACGTGTTCTCAGGGCCGTCCCTCCCTACAAGAAGATCACGCAGACTGCGTGGGGCCTCACCTAGTGGAGGGGGCCTCACCTTGCGGAGGGAGCCTCAACTGAGCAGCAAATGCGGTGCACCTATGCATTTATGCGGCGAAATTAGTGTGGCACGGCACGGTTTTGCCGCTGTGAGGCTCCAGTAGCACCCCCGTCGTTGTCGTCGTCGTCAACACTCGCGAAACAGAGGGCCACTTTAACTTGGTTCCAGTTTCTTTTGATTTTAGTAAGGCTGAGTGCTGGTCATTGGGGGGGCTAGTCACCCTAACTGTTTGTTGTGTTGAAAAGCTCCGGGGAGCACTAGTGAGTGACCTGTCTGCTGGGACTGCACCTGGTGAGTATTTGGTTGCACCCTAGTGTCACGTGAAGTAGCCCGCCACCCGATTAACTGGCCTCAGCCAACCTTAGTTTTGGTTTATTTTCTTAAATAGATTTGTAATGTTACATTTTAAGTAATTCATTTTAACACATTATATAAAATAAGAATCATGCGTTTATTTGAAATTCAAGACATCACCTTTGAATGGTGATAGGCATCTGTGTTCCAAACATCTCCTGTAATAACCTTAGCACTAACAGTGTAAAGCAGTCCACTCAACTTAAGGAGGCTATTTAGACAAAGACTAACCACAATAAAAAACCTTATCCAAAGGTAGGAGTTGGCATGGATTAAAAACCAGCAAGCTTTTTAGCCAACCTGCAGTCCTGCATTAAGTATAACTGTGTGGATCAGAACAGTAATCGCGTATTATGCATCCCCTACCCACACAGAGAGAAAGTCAACAGCAACCCCAGCAGTGACTAATGACGAACACCCACTTGCTTGGTCTAAATTACACAGTAGCCACTTCATTTCAATGGATACGGTGCACTAATGCACACTGCTATGTTGTGAAAATAAATGATAGGCATGGGCACTGAGAGGGCCAGAATTTCTAAGGTTATATAATATTTAAATGAATTGAAAAAAACACAACAGTGTCATAACCAGTGTGGGGAATTGTGCTTTTGGTCAAACAGGCAGAGGAGATGGCAGATACCTCGACTGTCATGTCATTACCCTTACATTAATTCTGTTTGGGTAATGTTGTTGTTGAAGGCAACGTGCATTTTTCTCCACACACATTCACTGGGAGCAATAGTGACACATGTTAAGTGCACTTCAGGCTGTGGACTGGAAGGGGCTAGGGATCAAACCACTGAACCTACTGAATAATGCAATGAAACCCGCTCTAATATATGAGCTGCAATCACTTCACTGGTCTTCACTGATACATAAAACATAAATTATTTGGATTTGTTTCATGGCAAGGCATAAGCCTGTGGGGATAATGAGTTGGTCGGGTCTTCCTGTCCATAGCTTTTCTCGCGTTATACTGGACCCATCTCTCTTATATTGTTGAGATGATTCCGGATTTATCTTTTTTAAAACACATTTTATTGCTTTGTCATCTTTGTCCGATGCAAAAGGGTTAGGGTTTTTTCTGGCAATTGGGTGGCTAAAAACAAGCCTTGCTATCAGTGCGGACCACATTTTGGCCTTTTGTTGTGGCTAAAATGTGGCATACACTGAGACGTTTGGTTTCCTTGAGCCTCTGCAAATTGATAACATAAAAGATATTATGATTCACAGAAATTTGCCGGGCTTTGGAATAAATGAATCCACATTTTTGTTATCTGCACCGCCAACTAACTTAACTGTAAGGGAGCCAGAAGGAATACTTGAATTCAATTCAACCCTTATTGGTTTGTTGAGGAGAGACGGAGACTCATTTGACTGAGATCTACACAATACTGTAGGCACGTTTATAGTTGAAAATGTTGGAGAAATGTATCTTTTGTAACAATACTTTTATGATTTTTTTTCATTTGTAATTCAGAACATCACATAATGTTTCAGGATGGTGGATGATGAACACTACACTGTTTTCGTAAGTATCTACAAACCATGAGGTAGTGTTACCTATAAGATAATACAGCAGCTTGCTTGTTTTCTATTTCCACAACCAGGCTTGCAGACTTAAATTTGGTGGTAATATTGAAAAAGCAATGCTTGCCATTAGACAAGTCTGTGCCTCAAATTTAACACAGCCACTTGTTTCTTTTTTTTCTTCATTGTGTGATTATCGTACCCAGGGCGCACTTAAGTTAGGATATTCACCCCTGACTGCTTCATGGACTGCAGGGCGGCTTTCAGGTGTCATCATGATGAACCTGCAAGAGGGGGCCCAGCTCTGGGTGAGAATGCAGTGAATAAATAACGTTTTTGTTTTTTTTAAATGGATCTACAGGTGCCTTTAACTCAACTTTTGTAAACACAGTGGCGAACCGTTTCTATCACAACTGGACCTTCTGTAGACACACACACCTGCCGCCGCCGCGGCATTATAATGTCATCTTTTCACTGAATTGTCGTCTTGAAAAGGGTACTCACAACAATTCCGCAAGTACTTCATCTTCACCTGTTGCACTTGCCATTTCAACGTTAAAAACAATAAAACGGCATGAATTGCTTCGTCGCATTCATCTAGATCCTCTTTCTCGAGCCAGTTAAATAGCGGGCCTTCTAGAGTACCCTGGAACCGAGGGAAACTCTGAAAGAATACGCCCATTGGCTACAAATCAATATATGATTGGTTGATCAAACTGTCAGTCCAAACGTACGCTCTCATTCAGTGCAACGGCCAGGGCATTCTATCAAGGATGTAGAATACCTTGGTTGAAGGATATTCTACCCAGAGACCCAGAACAAGATCTGATTGGTTGCTTTCTTTTCTAACACAAAACCACTGAAATGCGTAGTGCATGGTCCGAGAAGGACAAACAAATCAACGTAACACTGTAATATTACAGATCAACAACACAGATACGATTCTCATTTATTCATTTGATATACATTTTATTACATTTTATTACATTTTATATACATTTTATTAGTATAATTAAATCGATTTTTTGTTTGTTTTATCTGAGTGTTCCAGGGTATTCTCTGAATACCTTGAAGGCCCTGACGGTTCGCCACTGGGTAAACAGTGTTCTGAAAAATCCCATTTATAAAAAGAAAACACATTGGGAACATTGGAAAATGATTGGTTGCTGCACAGCTTTTAAATTGAAAGAATGTAAACATCTATGTTTTGTTTCTTAGAAATCAGAGCCTCAAACAACATACAGTCGGTTGCACAAGTAAAGCAGACTTTAGAATATTGTTGCATTATTCAGATTAGCAATTAAATCTAAAAATGTACCGTACTATTTAATCTACCATTATTAGTTTTTTCATGACATTGACATTTATACATAAGATTATTAAAGGAAAACTGTGTAATTATTTTAAAAGCACCAACAACTATATAATGTAACATGTTTTGAGGATACTAATCAAAATTAATAATTCAATAGAGACACATCCGCACATATGCCAATACATGCAGCATGGATGTCATTTGTACGATATGCTTGAAAGAAGGCAATTCAATTATTGTGTTCAGGAATTAACCTCAAATTGGGTCTGAGTATATCGACCACTGGATCGTCGATATACGGGGGGCAGCGGTCAAAGGCGGTCCCCCCCCCCCCTCCCCCTCCCCTCCCGCCCATCTTCATCATGTATTTTGCCCTTAGGTCATGGGTGTTTGTTTATCATGGGAAAACATTCAGAGAGGAGGGGTGCAGGTGAGCAGGTTGGATTGGCAGTTATCAGAGCTGACACCAAGTGTAACTTGGGACATGTGCATTTGCTCATCTGACTTACTGCCATATTGAAAAGCCTATGTCTGTGACCCCTCAGTGTAAACACAGTGATTGCTTATTAACTGCCACACACTTGCACATGGATGTTATAAGTATTTATAATATTGATAATTATTCACATCTGAATATATATGTATTTATACAGCTTTAGCTCCTAATTCTATAGTTTCTTTGTTTATTTTTTACTGTTATTATCTCTACAGTATATGTACTTATCACTGTTATTGATATGGCACCTGATTTGCCCAACAGAGTAAATAACTGTTTATTTGATCTTAGGTGCATTATACATCTGCAATGTAAAAGCCATTCCCTAGAGAAAATGTTATTTATAAAAAAATACCTTTGTGTCCAAATGTTGAGGACCACTAAATATCATGTATTTACCAGATACAATTACAGTTAAGAAGCACCAATTCTATAAATAAAAATAACTTTTTTGCATTTTGCTGTACAAATTCAATTCAATTAAAAAAAAAAAGAAAAAAAAAAAAAAGATTCACAATGAACTTCAGTTGCTGACACCCTTTCTACAAACATTCAAGATATTGCAGTCATACCTGTGTATAATCTCGGCATGTTTCACCATACCTCCTTCATTGATGTCATGGAAATACATCACAAAGCTTATTTATTCTAGCTTTAACTGGATGAGATGTGTCTTCATCGTGTGTTCAAAGGGTAAGTGAATTGGCATTTTGCATAGTATCACAGAGAAAATTTACATGAATATAAAGGAAACACATTATTTGTCATTACAAATACATGCAATTAAAAGATATGCAGGAGACAACTATTATGTTTAGAAACATGACTCCCATATAGAGCTAAATTGACATGTTGTGAATAGTCACCGCGCTTTATAAGTGTGTTTTTCTGAAACTGATCACCAGTAAAACAACCTTTTTATAAGCGGACACATTTAAGCCATACATTTCTTTGTTCAACCGTGTGGATCATGGAATACGCAGTTTTTTCTACAACATAATTGCAGTCAACAGCATAGCATGATTAATCAAAGTGTTTTTCTCGTATCGGCTGGAGTTGACTCTCTCTTATTTAGAGAGGCACGTCCAATCATGACATCACAGACACATCACAACAAATTAGACGAGGCGGTTTCTATCTAATGATGTTTATCGCTTGATGTGTAGATGTAGGGACTTAATCACATTTTCTTCACTTGGTATGAAACTAAGTGTTTATCCTTGAGCCGGGCTAACACATTCGTGTTTAGTGATGCTGTAAGTGCATAATGACTGGGAAGTTATTTACAGAGGACGTTCAATTACATCCTGACACGAAGGGAGGTTTTCCAAACTGCACGCAAATGCTTTTCTCTTTTAAGCCAATTAAGGGCTTTTGATGAAAACACCTCTTTTATTATTCATCATAAAGCGTGTCGGCCTTGTCAAGTAGGACTGCTCCAACCTTGATCTAAGTGCTGTTAAACACAACACCACTGTGAATAGTGAAACGTGTCGGAAACACGGATACTGGCTCCGGGTGTTGCCGGTCTGTTTCCACCAACCCCTACCAAGGATTTAGTCCTGTGAAGATGGCCTGCCGAGCTGACGGTAATTAAACCCCACATTTCCATTGATCTCCTTCATCTCTTCCTACATCCTCCCTCATTCCCATTCTCGTCCTAAGGAGGGAAACTCTGAATAAATAATGCAGGTTTCCAAGTGCGGGTGTGTTAATTGGCCTGTCTTTATGAGCCCAGAGGGTTCATGTTGACATTTTTCAGAGATAGCCAGTAGCCCGGGGCCAGGCGCCTGCAGAGAGACAAAGTGAGAGCTGTTAGCCATGGGATTGTTTGGAGGCAGCACCCAGATATTTTGCTTTAGCAGGGGTAAAGTCATGCCTTTTCAGCTCATCATGCAAGATCTAATACCACCTTATCCATGATCCTCCCATGATATCTATGATCACTCCAAACCTGTTTGGTAAAAGTATTTATTTGAAAAAGTAATTTAAACTGAGCAAACATCAGGAAACCAATTACGCCTATATCGTGTAGTTCTGCACATCAACCACAGGGGAGCTTCCAGTACAAGCATCTCGGCCACTGAGGAGAATCACAGTATGGGTTTAATTGTACATACTAATTGAAATTAGCATGTTACTTATCTCCCTCACATTGTTACCCTCAATCATAAGCTTGGCTAACCATTAAGATTACAACGCCCATCAATGGATCAATCAATGAATCAATCAATGTCGTAACGTAATTTCAAGCTGTGTGTGTGCTTTGGATACAGGAAGTGGTATCCTTCAGGGTTGGTCTGCCTTGATTTTGCTTCCATTCTGCACATATACTGATGATTTTTTTTGCCAAATCTTAAATCTTACTATTGGCAAATACTAAAAATGCCCAACAGAGCCACACAAATGGTAACAAATGGTCCCTCCCGGCGTGGTATCTTGCTCTGCAGATGGCAGGTTCAAGAGTCAAATATGTGACTGCAGGACATGTGAAGGGTGTTATAGACTTATGTGAGCAATCAATCACTTCTACATTTTTCAGATATGTTTTGGACACAGAGAGTTGGCAATAGACTTCTAGCTGACCCTTGAATATTTCAACCATTTGTCTTTGTTTTATATAGTAAAGTGGCACCACCTATGAGTCTTTCCACATGTTTCCCTGGTGCCTGTTATGAGTTATGTAATGGATTCCTTGTGTTCAGATGATATAGCACCATTTTCATCTTGAGAGATCATGCCTGCATACGAAGGAACTACACGTTCTCACTCCCAACCCGTCACATGTTGACGGTCGGTCAGGGCGCCTCCCCGTCACTCTATTACGGACAGGGTACCCCTTGAGAGTGGTTATGGCTAGAAAGGATCCGTCTAGCAGTAAAAGTCCCAAGATAGCTCCTGGTGCAATAAAATGTTCCCTTGCAGTG
>NW_011339297.1:0-2544 GCF_000735185.1 Notothenia coriiceps | reverse complement strand
ACTAGATCTGAGTAACAGAGTATTCCTACACTCTGGTACTTCTACTTTTACTCAAGTACGAGATCTGAGTACTTCTACTTTTACTCAAGTACAAGATCTGAGTTCTTCTACTTTTACTCAAGTACGAGATCTGAGTACTTCTACTTTGACTCAAGTACAAGATCTGAGTACTTCTACTTTTACTCAAGTACAAGATCTGAGTACTTCTACTTTTACTCAAGGACAAGATCTGAGTACTTCTACTTTTACTCAAGTACAAGATCTGAGTACTTCTACTTTTACTCAAGTACAAGATCTGAGTACTTCTACTTTTACTACAAGATCTGAGTACTTCTACTTTTACTCAAGTACAAGATCTGAGTACTTCTACTTTTACTCAAGTACAAGATCTGAGTACTTCTACTTTTACTCAAGGACAAGATCTGAGTACTTCTACTTTTACTCAAGTACAAGATCTGAGTACTTCTACTTTGACTCAAGTACAAGATCTGAGTACTTCTACTTTTACTCAAGGACAAGATCTGAGTACTTCTACTTTTACTCAAGTACAAGATCTGAGTACTTCTACTTTTACTACAAGATCTGAGTACTTCTACTTTGACTGAAGTACCAGATCTGAGTACTTCTCCCACCTCTGACGGCTGATGTGATTTATTAGGTTGAAGCAGGTTAATATAATACACTTTAATTTAACCACTGACCGATCAGACAGATCTAAGCTCAGTGGATTCTGACCAAAGTACAAAGTGGGATATTATTCATCTCAATCATGCATGTGTTTCAGCTCTCTTGTTCCATCACAGCCAATACAATCCAAGGAAAGCACTTTTCTAGAGGGAACAAGATGTACACTGCACACACCTTTCAACACGTTGCAAACACAGAAATGTGCTGACAAGTGTCTTGGTGTAGAGGAAGTCAGTCAGACGTGTTGAAAGGTGTTTGTAAAAACTGTTCACTTGGTTATTCTTTGACATTTCCATGGAGCAGCAAACAGTTAGAATATGAATCAAGGTCATATTTGGTGGCTGAATCAATGTTGAGCTTAATAAACGTTGATTATAAAGGACAGTGCTTCCCCTCTGCTCTGCACCCCTCATGATGCCTCGGGCTCACAATCCTTACATAAGTGTTTTTACCCGACGCCAGACATTAGGTGTGAAGAAGCAAAATGTAATTCAGAGTGTTTATCCCACGTGGTTCCTGTGAGGCGCCTGATCCTCTGCTCTAAGTCACTAAATCCTCCCCTAATCCTGCAGCAGGTCTGTGCCGCGGGTCTCTGCTTCTGACCGCTTGTTGTGAAGGGGTTGTAGCATGGAGGACAAAGGGCAGACACTTGGTCTCGCCTCGTGTCACCTCATGGAGGTTTACAGCCAGAGGACGCCCCGATGGAAAGCGCCTGGCTCCAGAGGACAGTTAGATGGATAGTGCGGTTCATGTCTTTTCGGCGCAGGTCGCGAAGTTAAGTATTTACTCAGGAGACGAGACAGTTTTTGTTTATGTGTACAACTTATGTTAATCTCCTCTCCGGTATTAGGAGTCCTTTTGTTCCTGGTGGTTTCCTCTACATAAACATCCAATAAAAAGATTCTCAACTTATAATGTCTTTGAAAGGTCAGTTTAAAAAGTGTCTCCAGGTTCACCTTTATTCTTTGGAGAGCAAAATGTGTTAAACTCAATATTTCTTTTATTTCCGATATGTTAGTTGGGTTTGAGTGAAATCAGTTTGTGATTATTATTCAAAAATCTAGTAAACAGTGGTGGAAGTCTTACATATTTTTTATGAAAGTTACACATTCACCCAACAAGTGCTTTGCAACAGTACGTTTTCTGGACTGTTAAGAAACGTTGAGATCCTCAATACTTTCTTCCCAAGTGAAGGTCTGCAGGGTGACTTCCTTTGGGGCCTTTCTTAGGAGGTTTGTGAACATGCATAATGACCGACGCTGATCTCTGTGTTTCCTCTCTACAGGAAAGTGACTCTGGTGATGGTGGGTCTGGATAATGCCGGGAAGACGGCCACAGTACGAGGAATCCAAGGAGGTTAGTACCGTTTGTTAATAACGTGTATGAAGTGTGTTTTTATCAGCATGTCCTTCCTGTGCCTTGCCTCTGCTAACGCGAGCTCTCGTTGCTGCTTCCCGCAGAGAACCCCCAGGACGTGGCCCCCACGGTGGGGTTTTCCAAGGTGGACCTGAAGCAGGGCAAGTTCGAGGTGACCATCTTCGATCTGGGCGGCGGCAAGAGGATCCGGGGCATCTGGAAGAACTACTACTCCGAGTCTCACGGCGTGGTGTTTGTGGTCGACTCCAGCGACGTCCAGAGGATCCAGGAGTTACGGGAGACCATGGCCGAGGTCCTCCAGCACCCTCGCATCGCTGGGAAACCTGTGCTAGTGTGAGTGCTGTCGTGCAAGGACACGATACTTAAAGGGGACCTATTACCCAAAATCCACTTCTTCATGTCTCTTCTACATCAACATGTGTCCCCTCTTCTTCATGTCTCTTCTACATCAACATGTGTCCCCTCTTCTTCATGTCTCTT
>NW_011339296.1:0-2135 GCF_000735185.1 Notothenia coriiceps | reverse complement strand
GAGACATGAAGAAGAGGGGACACATGTTGATGTAGAAGAGACATGAAGAAGAGGGGACACATGTTGATGTAGAAGAGACATGAAGAAGAGGGGACACATGTTGATGTAGAAGAGACATGGAGAAGAGGGGACACATGTTGTCATAATAAAGCCTGGAATCTATGAACCTTAGTGATGGCAGCAGACGACGCCTGCAGAGCAGCGAGAAGCCGGGGTTTATCTCGAGACATCTCTGGAGCGGAAAGAAAAAGGAATAGTCCTAATGTTAGTCAGCCTTAATGCAGCAGCAAGGTTGGGAGGGTAACTTTAAACATGTAATCCGTTACAATAACTAGTTACATGTCAAAGAATGTAATCAGTTACCTCCTCTGAGTATCAAAGTAATCTGATTACTTTCTGTTACAAGTTGCCTTAATTTGAACACATTAGCATGACAGCCCAGGCAGACAATAGTGAACAAATTGTAGGCCCGATTTGGACAGTTTTGGAGTAGTTTTGGGGGGTTAGTGAGGATGCTGAATCAATTTCTGGATCAAAAATGTTAGATAAAACCAGAAAGAGGCAATATTTAAACTCTCTTAGGGCTGATTCGGAGTACCAGGACCGGTGTAGCGACCATTGGATATAGAGAGCACGAGATGGAAATGAATACCTCTACTACTGTGGACAATTTGTTTTGAGATAAATAAGCTATCTGTCCAATCCAAAATTCATCAATATCAGCAAATATGTCTGGTAAAAACTGCCATTTTTGACCCTGAAATGGAGTCAGCATCCTCAATAACCCCCAACATTTTCTAAATCTGTAATTGTTTTACTATTATTAACATAAACTATGATGCTTATTAACGCAACTTATGCTAATTGCCCAACACACGCAAGTTAGCTTTCGGCAGTTTCTATGTGCTGGGACCTTAATATACATTTCTGTCGGAAGATATTTATAAACGATATACATTACTACAGTACTGTTTGTTTTGTGAATTCATTGAAACCTCTTTGAACTTTCTGGTTGGATTACTGGCAGGTTTTAACACTCGTTTAAAATCTGTATCTACTCAAATTTCGTCTTCATTCCCCGTTTTGCCCAGTGCCCTTCTCTCTGCCCTAAGATGTGTTTTTTACCTCGGAGGATATCCCTGGAGTTTCGGGCTTCCTCAAAACTCAGCCTGTTGTCCGAGGCCAGCAGTGATTTCAGCTCCTCGGCTCTGGAAACGTACTGACGCACCTGAGGGAAGTCATCTCACATTTACTCAACTTAATCAAATCCAGAGATGGCCAAAGTTCACACATCCTTTCATTTACTTTTAAAAAATCCAATTGAGGTTGCTGTTCTAAGATCAAATGTTTGGGGCGATATAAAAACAGAAAGAAGCATCCCCAGTTTTCTTGTAATGCATTCTTCTAAAAAGTGAAATATTGGAAGATCTGAGTGACGGAGCCATTTACGGATTTATACTATTTAACACTTATCCATTTATTTTATTTAGTAAATCTTCCTTTCCTTCGAGTGTTTAGACCCTCCAGAAAAACGCGATTCTGCGATCGCAGAATTTACCGCATAATCAGCAAAATGGCGCAGATTTTTAAAATGCCGCATATTTATCAAAAGACCGCATAATCCCCGCATTTTTCCACACAAAGTTGAGAAAAAAAAAAGTCAACTCGTCTTGACGTGACGTCATCAGCTCGCGCATCACAGAATGTAAACAACACTGTATAGAGTGAACGTGTGGAGCTCACATGATAGAGAAAACACCAAGATGAAAAAATCTAATCCATCTCATTTACCGACGAACATTTCTACTAAAGACCGGGCAAAAAGTGGGGGGAAACTATTCTGCACCCCGTGTGCAACTGTGTGTTGGAGCATAAGAGAAAATCGACGGTGACGACCCACTTTGATTCATTCAAACATTCGAAAATGCTTTCTGCTGCTGCGGACAAGAAAGCCAAACGACTCACGCTCACCGAGGCATCATCCTCCAAAACCCTTTCGAGGGCAACAAGAAACAAAGTGAGTAGCCTACAAGATTGAAGCTGCAGATAACGAACGAGTAAATGAAAACAGAACGAGGCGGAGAAGTGTGTGTGTGTGAGATTAAAATAGCCCAATTGCTTTTACAATAAATAAA
>NW_011339295.1:0-1580 GCF_000735185.1 Notothenia coriiceps | reverse complement strand
CAGGTGCTTCACATCAATGACACACACACACACACACACACACACACACACACACACACACACACACACACACACACACACACACACACACACACACAACTTTATGTTTACTTTTTTTACTTTTACACTTCCCTCCAAAGACCTCACATGGTGACAGCTGGTATATGGTTTAAGCTGGTCAAGTCGATATTTTGTATCTTTGATCTCAGACTTAGAGTAAGGATTTCACCTTGAGTGAGTTCCACTTGTTTTCACAATCTGGTACAGTACGTGCCATTCTCTGTACTTTGGGTTCCACATTGTACCAGGGACAAGACTGCTCTGTGAAGAACAATTAGATCCAAATGAATTCACTTGTAATCTGTCCCAAGTCTTTGCAATATTCTTGAGAAGCCTGAACAGCTCCCTTCATCTTAAATGTTTGACCAGAGGATATTTTTGAAACTTTTAGCAGCCTCTGCGTTATTTCACAAAGTGTTATTTTATCCCTGATTCCATATTCTTGTGTTGTCGTGTTCATGCATGTGTACGGAACCGTAACGGTCTGATAGCGCTCTTCTGTCAAGGCCACTTAGCATGCCTTCTCCTGGGTGTGTTTTATTACCCCCCAACGTGTTTGTGCCAGGCTCTAAAAAGTCTGATAATTCACTCCACTGTGTGCCAATTCTGTACAATGTTACTCACTACACAAATGAAAAACATTGGTGTATATGTCTGAGTAACTTTTCCCTCATCTCACTACCATGTTTACGTTTTAAATAATGTTTTATATTAGCCTAATGGTCAATAAACTTTTTCTAATCAGCAATCTTTTGATAAGGCCTGCTGGGTTTAACTATACTTCTTGTCTGTTCAAATATCACTAAATTCAGAGTAATCTCAGAGTCAAGGTTTGTGAAAAATCTGTAAACACGGGAACACTTTTTTGTGAACCTGTCACTTCACTGCATGAACAGGTATTTCTGTTCAAGGACGTCATTAATTGTTTCAAGACGCTTTCTTTTCTAGTGTATATTTATGTCATTACTCCACATGTTTCAGCAGGAATCGTGGCAAGGCATGTGGGCACATAATAATGCAGATGCTACAGTGAGAGTCATCCTAATCCTGATACTGGACGGATTTGACTGAAAGCGACTGATCAGCCATGTCTAGACAGATTCACAAAAAAGTTGTTTTTTTGTCCACAGAGAGGATCCTGTGAGTCAATGCTGCGTTATTTTGGTTTAGACTGTGTGACTATTCTGTACTTTGTGGAAAAACGTCACCTCGGGTGTTTCTGTTTCTTGTGAGCTGAAATCGAATTATTTCAAGCAACATTTATCTTAACACTCTAACACAATATATAGTCCACCACTGACATAGTAGGCTTGTTTGAGACGCGTTGCGGCTCGCCTCGAAAGTAGACGAGAATAGCCGATCGCAGCCGGGGGAGGTCTCAAAAAGCTCGCCTGAAGTCGGAAAACTCCGAGTCGGCTTCTTCTTCTTCTTCTTCTTCTTCTTCTTCTTCTTCTTCTTCTTCTTCTTCTTCTTCTGCAGGCCACAAACAACTTCACGGCATATACTGCCACCCAAAGTCC
>NW_011339294.1:0-1997 GCF_000735185.1 Notothenia coriiceps | reverse complement strand
TTCACTGACCCCTGACTCTCTGTTAATGGTGCGTTCACTGACCCCTGACTCTCTGTTAATGGTGCGTTCACTGACCCCTGACTCTCTGTTAATGGTGCGTTCACTGACCCCTGACTCTCTGTTAATGGTGCGTTCACTGACCCCTGACTGTCTGTTAATGGTGCGTTCACTGACCCCTGACTCTGCTCATGGTGCTTTCACTGACCCTGTGTTTGCAGAAGCAGCAGGAGGCGTTTGAGGGCCAGTCTCAGGGTCCGTTTGTTCCAGCGCTGATGCTGAAAGACGATCGAGGCGTCGTGGAGCTGGAGGTCATCACTGAGAGTGAGAAAACTGATGTTTATATTCATTACAGCAGCAGCTGGTACACACTCTCTGGATGAGATGAGGAGTCCGTCTTCATCTTAACGCTCTGAAGAACCTTCTGTTCCAGCATGACTAAGTCTCCCTGAACTCCTTTGGGATGAACTAGAGCCTCTCGCCCAACATCAGTCTGACCTCACAGATGCTCAAATCTGAGAGAAAAGGAAACATTATGAGAAAAAAGTACAAATTGAAAAAACATTGAAAAAAATCGAAATCCGGAAATAAACTAAATTTGTTAAAAATGTAAGAGACCATTTTTAATTATTAGAAACATAAAAAAAAAATTTGAAATTCTGAAAGAAAATGAATTAGTTAAATTCTGAAGAAAAAGTAAAAAGTCTGTGAAAAAAAGCCAATGTTAGAAAAAAAGGAAAAAAGTAATTTTTTGAAAAAAAAGTCAATTCTTACAAGAAAATACATTCTGAAATAAAATCAGAATCTTTATAAAAAAGTCAAAAATCTGAGAAAAAAGCCAATTCTTAGATGAATAGGCGTCCCACAGACACTCCGACATCTTTGAAAAGCGTTCCCAGAAGAGAGGAAGCTGTTAGAGCTGCAAAGAGGACCAACTTCAGAATAATGCGGGCATAAAAGCTCCTGCAGTTTAATGTGTAGTGGCCCAATACTTTAGTCTATATAGTGAATGTGTGCTGTTTCCTGCAGGAGCTCAGCAGCTGATCCACAGTGAGGAGGAACTGTCTCTGAGCAGCCTGAAGTCTCAGCAGCTGATCCACAGTGAGGAGAAACTGTCTCTGAGCAGCTTGAAGTCTCAGCAGCTGATCCACAGCAGAGAGAAACCCTTCAGCTGCAGCGTCTGTGGGAAAACCTTCAACAGGCAGACGCAGCTGAATACACACAGCATCGTGCACACGGGCGAGAAGCCGCACACCTGCCAGGTGAGATATGATAAGATAAGGTTAACACTGTGTTCAGTGATCCTCTGTCAGCATGGTGAGACCAGACTGTGTTTGGTGTCTCTGAGTCCTTGATTTCTGCGTCACCGACCGACTTGATATTTGTCCATCCTTCTCTCTCTCTCTCTCTCTCTCTCTCTCTCTCTCTCTCTCTCTCTCTCTCTCTCTCTCTCTCTCTCTATCCATCCATCCATCCATCTTCTCTCTCTTATCCGTGGTCGGGTTGCGGAGGTAGCAGTTCCAGCAGAGAGGCATCCTCACCAGGTGGCATCCTTACCAGGAGGCATCCTCACCAGGTGGCATCCTCACCAGGTGCTATCCTCACCAGGAGGCATCCGCATCCTCACCAGGTGGCAGCCTTACCAGGAGGCATCCTTACCAGGTGGCATCCTCACCAGGTGGCATCCTCACCAGGAGGCATCCTCACCAGGTGGGATCCTCACCAGGTGGGATCCTCACCAGGTGGCATCCTCACCAGGTGGCATCCTCACCAGGTGCTATCCTCACCAGGAGGCATCCGCATCCTCACCAGGTGGCATCCTCACCAGGTGGCATCCTCACCAGGTGGGATCCTTACCAGGAGGCATCCTCACCAGGAGGCATCCTCACCAGGTGGGATCCTCACCAAGTGGGATCCTCACCAGGTGGCATCCTCACCAGGAGGCATCCTCACCAGATGGGATCCTTACCAGGAGGCATCCTCACCAGAAGGCATCCTCA
>NW_011339293.1:0-2933 GCF_000735185.1 Notothenia coriiceps | reverse complement strand
ATAGCAGGGGATAATAGGTACATCCTCTGAGGAGAAGGACTGAGCTCAGCATATGTTATACATCTACCACACCGAGCCGATTTTCGACATGTTGAATCGGGAGGCCGAAGAAATCACTCTGATTGGCTGTTCAGCTTCGGTGTATCACGCAGTCTGTCTTACGGTTGTTGCCTCTTTTGAATGACGAATACACACTACCGCCGCCTGCTGGTAAGGAGAGTTATTGCCACTCACGCATGCGCAGTTCGTACGTGCTACTTGGCCGTCGGCTGAAGTCTTTGCGGTGTGTTCCAGTGCGACACATGGCCAAGACGCAGGAGACGTGAGGCGACACGTCCCGACGTGTTCTTTGGTGTTCTTTGGTGTGTAAGAGGCTTTAGGCGCGTTCACACCGGAGTACTTTTCCCGTTTAGTTCCGATAGTTCCTGGGATTTTGCGTTCACACCAAAAAGAGAAATTAGTTCAGAGAACTTTTCCCCCCTTTTTAGTGCCTGCTAGAGAGGTGGTACTTTCCTGGGGAGAAAAAAGTACCAATTTCTATTGGCTGGGCGAATTGCAAACCACGCCCCGTAAAAGAATAACTAATGGCAACACAAAAGAAAGCATGAGAGCGGTTGAGATGAGGAGGTGTCGGCGTTCTGGTGATTTACTCGGAAGGCTTCAGTAGAAGCTGCTGGGAGTGCCAGCAGCTTCTACTGAAGCCAGTCCCCAACTCCGGGGACTTCCGGCCGGGGACTTCAGGTGGCAGTATACGGCGTGAAGTTGTTTGCGGCCTGCCAGTAAACCCAAAGCAGAAGAAGAAGAAGTGACGTCAGCGGCTTCATTTGCCTAATCTTCCCTCAGGAACTTATTCCGGTGTGAACGCGATCGGCTCTTCAGTTCCATGGGGGAACTAAGTGCTGGGAGCTAAGTACGGCAAAGTACTTGGTGTGAAAGCGGCTCTTGTCTCAAAGTATAAATGTCGATGTAGAGTGAAACTGTTTCCAGAACATGAAGCAAAGTGTCTCACCTTGCATTGTTCCTACAGATTTAAAAATTGGACTGTTTTTAGTTGTACAAAAATGGCCAAAAGCTCACGATGAATAAAACTAACTGTGTCCTTGTGTTTGTGCTGAGCAAAGCCTTGGACTAATCTAAAAACTCCCTACAATGTAAACCCAATTTCTTTCTGATACCATCCAATCTCTTAATCTTAAATGCAAGTCTAAAAGCATCATATCAAAAACTCTGAAAAGGAACTCTTGAAGACCCCGTGTTGAAGACCCGTGATTTACTGCGACGTCCTCCGCTAAAAGGTCACCTCAACTACTGGGATTCATCCTCTGAGGACTAAAGAAACTCACAGCATAGAACAAAGAAAATCAAGACGTTCATTAGCAAAATCCTGTCTGTCGTAGTGAAGGTCAATCCTCTTGGGAGTACGAGTGTGCTCAGAGAATTTCACAGGACATTACTGTTTAGATTTTGAAAGACACCTCGGTTTTAATGTTCTGCATTTCTGTTTCCCAACGATACACGAGATCGCACAGCCGATGAGACACAACAACACATTTCATCACAGCTCAAGAGGGAACAAAAGCACACTTCCTCACGTCAGCTACATCTCAAGTTGATGTCCACTGAGTGGGCTTTCTGCGCCCGGACACATCCTGCACACATAACGAAATGCATCAACCTCATTATACATTAAGCTGAACATGCAGATACTTTTGGGGCACGAGCTGCTGCTCTATGGGGAATCAGTGTAAGAGAAAACGGTCTCTTTTCTTTGATCTCATGATGTTTTTAACTCATTCTGTGAATGTGCCGTCACGTCTGAATGAACCCTTAAAGAACATTAGCGTTAAATACTGTTGGGGAATCATTCGCCCTGCATGTCCTCCTTCGCCCTCTGACGCAGCTCACCAACCTTGAGCAGCCGTTATCTCCCATAAGGAGGGGCTGCCCTAGCATATTGTTGATGTTTGACCGGGCAGCTCTCGGTGAGAGATAGTTATTGTTGTGGGACACCTGGAACACATCCTTCTCGGGGTGTAGATGACCCCGAGCCATAAGCGACAACATCTGTGATTCAGTGTCCTCAGCTGTTTAGTCTATCTATTGAAGAATGTTGATTATTACACTCTGAACTAAAACCTGGAGCTACAGAGGAGGGGTCTTCAGAATTGATTGTGGTATCTCAACCGTGTGGTCAGACCGTGGCCCGTGACATGTCGTGTGAGTTCTCCGGCCGAAGCTCCACATAAACCGTCAGTGTTTGCCATCAAAGCTCCAGCTCTCCTCGTGTCTCTCTGAGTCCTGACTCCACTTGCTTCAGAAGTTTCCCCCACACATACTACATGTCATGTTAACATCTTGATACATCAGGGAAGTGTGACATGTTCTCTGTACGATGTCAGTATTGTATTTTTAAAGAGATCCTATTGTGCTATTTGGGATGTTCCCTTTCCTGTAGTGTGTTATATCTGAACTGCAAAGGCTAATCTTATCTTATTAAAACTGAAAGCATCCTAACAATCTCCAAATGATGCAACTTGTCTACAGAAAACTACAATAGTGCTTTCTCGTTACACATCAAATTCAAAAGCTTGAAACGTCAGCAGTGAAGGAGAAACAAAGAGAGACTTTAAGAGACAAATCCTGACAAACGAAACAAGGTTTTTAGACAAAAGAAAGAGGAAGGAACAGGAGAAAGAAAAGGACTCGAATGAAGACCAGACCAGCGTAGAAAAGAAAAGAATAGAGTAACCTCCTCCTCCTCCTTCTCCTTCTCCTCCTCCTCCTCCTCTTTGTCAGTTTCCATGGCAACAAGCCCTGTTGGTGGGATAGTGGATGCAGAAGTCTCAGCAGGAGAGAGTTCAACAGAGGGTGTGTGTGTGTGTGTGTGTGTGTGTGTGTGTGTGTGTGTGTGTGTGCGTGTGTGTGTGTGTGTG
>NW_011339292.1:0-4634 GCF_000735185.1 Notothenia coriiceps | reverse complement strand
GTATGGAGCTGCGGACGTCTCCTCTCTCTGAGAGCAACGCACGTACCAGGAGTGATGAACCTCGGGGCAGATCTGCTGTCCAGAGGTGTACCACTGTATGCAGACTGGACTCTACATCCAATGGTTGTGAGTCAGCTGTGGGTGCGTTACGGCCGGGCCGCGGTGGATCTGTTCGCATCAAAAGAAAATGCTCTATGTCAGCTGTTCTTTTCAATGCGCGATTTAAACGCACCGTTAGGCGTGGACGCGCTCGCGCACGTTTGGCCTCCGGTCCTTCTGTACGCGTTCCCACCCCTGGCTTTGATACCCCCAACTCTGGCCAGAGTGAGAGAACAACGCCACACACTGATCCTGATAGCTCCGCACTGGCCTGCAATGTACTGGCTGGCGGAGATATATCAGCTGCTGTGCGGGCAGCCGTGGCAGCTCCCGCTACGCAGGGACATACTGTCTCAGGCGGGGGGGACGATTTTTCACCCACACCCAGAGCGCTTGGCACTATGGGCCTGGCCCGTGAGTGGTATAACCTGAATACAGTGGGACTCCCTCAGAAGGTGATAAACACTATTCAGAGTGCAAGAGCTTCCTCCACCAGGTCCCCTCTATGACTGTAAGTGGAGGGTGTTTGAGGAGTGGTGCCTTCAAAAGGGACACATCTCTTTTCAATGTCCTGTCGGGGTGATTCTATAATTTCTACAGGACCTCATTGAAAAACACAGAGCTTTCTCTATGATCAAAGTGTACCTGGCTGCTATTGCTGCATGCCATTCGGGCTTTGAGGGAAAGACGGCTAGCCACCATCCCTTGGTCTGCCGTTTTATGAAAGGGGCTCGTAGGCTCCTCCCTGTTTCCAGGTCACTGGTGCCCTTATGGGACTTGGCAGTGGTTTTAGATGGGCTCACTCAACCTCCATTTGAACTCCTGGAAGAAGCTGACATTAAAACACCTGTCACTGAAGACAGTGTTGTTACTGGCTCTGGCATCTGCCAAGCGAGTCAGTGACATTCATGCGCTCTCTGTACATCCTTCATGCACTCAGTTTGCCCCGGGGCAAACGAGAGTGTTGCTGAAGCCTAACCCTGCCTTTGTACCTAAGGTGGTTGGCTCATGTACCCCCATTGACATTGAGGCATTTCCTCCGCCACTGTGTTCCTCTGAGGAATAGCGGCCGAATTTGCTGTGCCCAGTCCGTGCTTTACGCACCTGTATGGACAGGTCAAAAGAGTTTTGATGCAATGACCAACTCTTTGTATCCTGGGCTAACCCTCATAAGGGCAAGCCCGTTACCAGGCAACGGCTCTCCCACTGGATTTGATGCAATGACCAACTCTTTGTATCCTGGGCTAACCCTCATAAGGGCAAGCCCGTTACCAGGCAACGGGCTCTCCCACTGGATTTCTACTCATGGACTGGCTACATCCTGGACTTTGTTCAAGGGTGTTTCCATCCAAGACATTTGTGCAGCAGCGAGCTGGTCCTCACCGCTCACTTTTGTCCGCTTTTACAGGCTAGATGTCTCTCCTCCAAGTCTGGCCCGCGCAGTGCTGGGCCCCGTGTTGAGACAGGGTTCTACCTGTTAAGTTCTGGTTGTTTTGGTGATTTTCGAGATAAGCATGTCTAGCAATACGGGAGTTTCAATATCCCATAGTGAGACATCGAACTGAGTGTTATGAATGAGAACTATAGGTTACTTACGTAACCCCAGTTCTCAGAGTAACATGAAGTGAGATGTCTCACCAGACGGCCCTTCTTGCTAAGGTGGAGTGAGAAGAGGTGCTTATTTTTAATGACGCTGCGTCGTAGCGCAAGCTACTTATAGGGTGGGTGGATTCCCTGACGTAGACGTCAAGATCACCAGCCAATCAGGATTGGCGTAATGAGATTGATGCTTCTGAGGCATACGCGTTGAGGCGCATCCCATAGTGAGACATCTCACTTCATGTTACTCTGAGAACTGGGGCTACGTAGGTAACCTATAGTTTTTTTTCTCTCCCTCTGCCCTCTTCTGCTCTCCGCATCTCTTTTAATTTTTCTAATGCCCTTCTTCTCTCGTGCCCCGGAGGATGAGTTACGTGTCCTGCTGGGGTCTTTTGCGGGATTGTGTGCGAGTGTTGCGGCGCTGTAAATTGCTGCGCCCTCGCTCTACATGGCTCTCGGGAACATTCACTGAATCTCCCACTCTGTTGGTGTGATTTGTGTCTTCATTTCCCTTCCAAGTCTCTTCTTCAACATGCTTGTGAATGTAAACTGGGTGTACATAAATTAAAAGCAGGCGGCTGGATCCCGTCACGCCTAATAGTGCTATATATATCCACACCCCTGTCGCCAGGCTCAGACACCCTCTTTCTTTTTTCTCTCCATCTCCCCAGTTTCCATGCAACGCCCCCACCTCCTTTCCTTGTTATCCGTGGCCTGGAGTGAAGTTGTGTAATTCATGACAATCAGATCTAGAAGAGCCGTATGATGAAGGACAAGAATATTCTCCGGGTTCCTAGTGGAATCTGTCTGTCTTTGATGAGCCAGTTATTCAATGTCAGCACCCCCCCCCCACATGAATTTAGCTCCTGCAATTTGTGGCAGAGAGGGAGAATCTCATTTGTTGCATTTGGTTACGGAACAGTGGCTGGCTCTGCAGAGTTTCTGCCCTAACTGTGTGACTGTACCGACCAGTAACATGTCCACAGACTGAAATGGATTAATGGACAGTGTCATGGCGATAAAAGGAGATAAAATCCTAATGTTTTGTTTGTGAGCTGGTGTCTCTTTGCCTCAGCTGCTCTCTTTTCTCTCTCACTGTGCTCATCATAGGCGTAGACTCTATTGAAAGGCAGGGGAGTCTATCTGCTTAAAATTCAAAGTTGTCTGTTTCAAATGGAGGTCTCAACAACCCCCGAGATGCTCAGCAGCACGAGAGGATATAAAAAAGTAGTTCTCCTGGCTAACAGCGAGGGGTGGTGTTTCTCCAAGACGACTTCATTAATATTTCCCCTTCCTTTTTCCTCACCTCTTTCCTGTTTACCATTCTTACATCAATCCCTGAATACAGTGAGCATGTTGATTCTAAGCTTTAATGGCCTTTCAAAAACAATTGAAGTCATAACTTTTGGATTGGATTTACTACTGATGGTTTTGTGATGCTGGCTGCTTGTCAGGCTTTAGAATAATGGTGCTGTTTGAGGTAAAGTAAAAGTACAATTTAGCCTACAGTAACATCAACAAAACTGAAGAAAAAAAAAAAGACTTTGGGCATTTCGGGTCACAGAGGCAAGGCTTGGTGTCCATGCAATCTTGTCAGAGGTTTAGTTGTGCGCACAGCTGGTAAATATTTAATGTTTCCTGCTTTTCTGTTCCCGCAGGGGAGGAAGTTTACTGTTAGTGTTTAATTCTCCTTAGTGCTGACTGAAGACACACGTAACAGAAGCTATTACATCCTAAAGTTTACTAAGTATTCTCACCTGAAGAGGGGGTGGATGTTTGGACGGCTGCTATGTGTTTCTGCTCGACAAGAAGTGTATCAGCTACTGTTTATTCAGATTAGGACAGAAATATGTAGCAGGTGCAGAGATGTTTAAACTTTGATTTAAACTTTTGCAGAATACTAAGGGCTTTATTGACTAGGGGTAACTGTATTAAGGGTTAACCTCATAACTTTATTAGCTAGGGTTTAATGTAATTGTAAACTTAAAGTTTAATTAAGAACTCAGGAGTAATCCAGTTTCAATTGACGCCCATCAGCTCTGATCTGAGGCCACTCCTCCCCAGAAACTGAAAAGAAAAGACTAATAAAGACATTAGAGTCCTGCGGGAGTCAGGAGGGAGGCAAAGAGGAGGCCAATCCTACTTTGTCTGAGCTAAGTTTCGCTGGTGTTTTTATCCCCTCATGCTAAAACATGTGTATATTCTCCATTCCTGTTCATGTGTCTTCTGGCAATTATCACTGGCCCCGTGCATATCCTAATCATTATAACCGGCCTGCTCTCGTCTATCCCACATGCTCCACTGAGATCCAACATCTAGTTTCAGGGGGCCTGTGGAACTGCCAGTCTGCTGTTCCTAAGGCTGACTTCATCTCTGGCTACGCTTCCCTGCAGTCTCTGGATTTCCTTGCTCTCACTGAGACCTGGATTACTCCATCCAACACATCCACCCCAGCAGCTCTCTCCACAGCATATTCCTTCACCTATACACCCAGACCCACTGGCAGAGGAGGTGGCACTGGTCTCCTGCTCTCTCCAAACTGGAGCTTTTTCCTCTACCGACTACGTACCTAACTTCACTCCTTCCACCTTTGAATTCCATGCCCTCACAGTAACCCATCCTATACAATTAACCATTGTTGTTCTCTACCGTCCACCAGGCGCCTTGGGAGACTTCTTGGAGGAATTAGATAATCTCCTCTCACACATCCCTGAAACTGACCCTCCCACTGTACTTCTCAGAGACTTCAACCTCCAGACAGGGAAGATATTTGAACTAATATTTCTGGCGGAAATGGTGGAAATCCAAACACCCTGACAACCTCCTACCCTATCAATCTCTCCTCTTCTCTTTCTCTTCTTCGATCTCTCAGGCAAAAAGCATGTGTTTTCAAGATAAGATCCATTCTTCCTATTACAATCCCCAAAAACTATTCT
>NW_011339291.1:5065-11244 GCF_000735185.1 Notothenia coriiceps | reverse complement strand
CTCTGTTCTTCTGACGCTTGGAAACCGTCTTCCTCTCTTACCTCTCTATACATTTCTTATGGTATTTATCTTTACAATGGCAGAGTAAATCTCATACCTACTTTAAGTCAAAGTTTCGCTCACTAACTTTCGTTCGCATTTTACTAAATTGTTTGCCGGACAAACTCTGAGGCGTTCACTGTGTTTTTGTAACTCTGACCCTCTTCTTTATTCATGCCTTCACAATAAATTTTGTGGAGCTTATCACAAACACAATTTACAATACTTTACAAAAGAATATTTACTACTGCTAAGTGCGTACTCATGGGTTAGAGTTTGCGTGGAGGACCGCACGTTTTCCCGTCAAGTTAGTATTTTATAAATCGCAAACATTGCGTAGAAACTGCTGTACGCCATTTTTTGAGCGTATATCCCTTTATAAATGAGGCCCCTGAACCTGAACCTCTGGACTTGTCACAGTCTGCTTTCTCACTCACCTATGTTCTGCATTAACATTCCTTAGTCACCTGGTAGCACACCCTGTCTCTCTCTCTTACTCTGTTACACCCATCAGCTCCATTAGTATTTAGGCCCACTTCACTTTCACCTCAGTGCCAGATCGTACTTTGCAGCATGCCAGTCTTTCCCGCATTACCCTCCAGATTGCTCTCCCGGTTTCGATCCTGCCTGTCCCTGACCAGTCCTGCCTCGCCTGCTCCCTAACCCGTTCTGTACCTGCGACTCCCGTCTTGCTTTCTCCTGGAACCCTCGCCTGTCCCCGACCAGCCCTTTGCCTACTATCTGCCGTTTTGTCTCCTACCAGCCTATTGCCTTCAATAAAGCTGGTTACCGACTATCCCTGGTTTCCCGTGTGTTGCATTTTGGTTCTCAGTTCGTTTGTGACATAGGGTCTTCAAAATTAGTTTGTGTGTGTGTATATATATATGCTATATATGCTCTGACCATTCCACTTCCTGCCTGCCCGACCTTACGTTACGGCTGCGCTGCGTCAAAAATAGGATTCATCCTAATTTTAGAGGAGCCCTGCGCCGAGGCGCTTCTGGGACGCTTCTGAGCCGTAACGCGCCGCGTGTGGTGGAATAGCACCCATTGACTAGAGTGGCCGCGATCGCCGTGAGCACCGCGGCGCAGTTGTGATCTGGCATGCTAGGAACAGATTGAAGAGGCAAAGCTCTGGCTGTGAGTTTTAAAAAGTACTTTTGTGTCTTCTTGCTTTTATGCTACATTATGTGTTTACAATGCTAGAGGCTAGCGAGGACAGTGTGGGACCAATTTGGCCCAGTCACTAATATTTCAACAATTATTGGATACACCAGTATTGTCCCAAAGGGGAGTTTTTCTTTACTACTGTTGCCAAGTGCTAGCTATTTGTGGGAAATGTTGGTTCGCTGTAATTTGTATTATAAAGACTATGGTCTGGACGTGCTCCGTATAAAAGGTTTTCTGAGATAAAACAACATTGAAATTAAATTAAATGTAAGGGATGAAGCCGACTGCTTATGGTGATCCCTTGACTTCTCTATAGCGCCATCAGCAGGTTAATATTTGTGGTTTTAACCGATTTGTCTCAACAACTATAGAATACACCAGCTTACATTTTTATACAGATATTAATGGTTTCCTCACACTGAGAGAGCTGAATCTACGTTACTTGTAGTGCAACCAGTTAGTTTTGTTTCAATTTGTGAAGAGTCTCAACAAATATTGGATATATTTAAAAATGTTCTCATGCATGTAATAATAATAAAACATGCTGAACTTTAAAGATGTTTTTCCCTTTTTTTTCCCTATTATACAGCAGAGCCTTGCAGCAGACAGCTGCGGGTCAGGTTTCAAATTCGATCTCTAAAATACTAAGCTGACACATTCGAGAATATCATAAATGCATAAATGCAGCAGGTTAGAGGCCTGCTTTCAACTGCATTAAACATTGAAGCCTGCAGGTTTAAAGCAATTTTTCGATGATCAGTTGAAGACGGTCATAGCATAGCAAAAAAGTAATTTCATTTAAAGATATTATTGAATATATATATTTTTTTAACAATTGCAACAATTCCCAGCATTTCATGGGGACTAATGGCAATTTAAGTTGTAAATAAGATACACATATTCATCATTACAGAGCCAACTATTACGATTATGAGTATAAAACATTGTCATTAGAACAACACGGAAATAAACAAAATGTCTAACCCAACAAATATAATTAGGTCTGTTTGTGTCTAATATAACCAATAGTTACAGACCATATTAGCTTAGGCATTTGTTTGTTCAATCTGTTTTCCTCATAGAGCTGATTTTCCTTGTTTGGGATACTTTGTCTTTGCCCGTGGTAATGTCATCCACAGAATATTCACTTGGGACAGGGTTTATGTTGGATACAACAATATCAGGGATGACAAGTCAAACATGAGAAATTCACATAAATAAAGCTCAAACTGATGCATTATATTTTACAAGTCGTGCCCTTAAGTGTGGTCTCAGGGACATGTGTGTTGCTGTGTATGTGTGTGTGTTAGTGTGTGTGGAGAGAAGGAACATGTGAATCATTCTCTCACTGCTGTCTGAAGCTCTCTTGCGGCATAGCCAGAGTTCAGGGAACACCACTGATGCATAATGTGTGTGTGTGTGTGTGTGTGTGTGTGTGTGTGTGTACTGACCTGCTCTGCTGGGGTGGGGCTCAGGTCCTGGTTTCTCTTCAGCAGACACTCACTGAAAGCCGTTTCGTCGGGAGCAGGCTTCACTCTGGGGAAGGCCATCTCACACTAGTGATAAACAACAGCCCTCTTCATTACTCACACAGACACACACCATGGCTGTCAATCACCTGTGCTTTAAACACAACTCTCACAGACACATTGTTTCAACAGAGGGCAGTGAAACACCCCGTCCAGCCTGCTGTTAAGCTACTCCTTAAAGCATCTGTCATCTCAATCAATTTCTAATTGTACCCCCCCGTGCAATATTGATTACTCACCACATAAAAATCAAATGGGATGTGTGGGACAAATGGACGGTACCTAAACAGGAGTGTAGAAAAGATCAGTTAGTAGTTTCTTAATGACTGTAGGCAGTGAGTGTAAAAGAATATCTGATGTCAACAGGGTATCAGGTACAGGTGGACTGATTGTATCACATCCAAGTAGTGGAGAGTAATATGGACATATGTTAATGTCCTACATGTTGCAATAGCATTACAATATCATTAGGAGAGTGCTCAAGGTTCAATATGATAATATGTAATATATAATATATACTGGCTGAAAAGAATAATGATCTACTAAGCATAGTAAAAAAAAGAAAGTGTAATACACGTGTTGAACTCAATAACTAGATGCAAACAGTAGCAGCTTTACAGAACCAACACCATTTCAGATTCTTTGTTGGTTTGCTGTAAAACCCAACAAGTAATGTTTACAGTATTTACACTACATACCACTATACTGTACTTCATAGTACTAATATCAAAATAAAAAGGAGTTTCAGGGGTCAAATATATTTTTAATTGTGTAGTAATGTTAATGTTGTGATATGTTATAGTAGCCATAATTAAAGTTATAGATTGGAGGCTTTCACTGTGGTGAGCCCTTTAATAAACTACTGTGGGGCAACAACTATGATCCGGAAATGGCTATGAAACATGTTAACCCCATAGAGCTCACACAGAGCTGCTAAGGCATTTGCTCAAACTAGGAAAAAGACCTGGGATAAAATGAGAGATGTGGCAGAAATAGGAGCAGCTCAGCAGTTTCATCATGATTTCATCCAGATGGTAATGAATACAGACAAAAAGCAGCTGAACTCACCCCTGGATCAGTCCTCCACGGGACCCGAAGCGGCCGCCCCGGCCCCTGCCACGGTCTCCTCTAGACACAAACACAGGAACACGTCGGAAGAGCTCATACACCTTTACTCATCAATCATTCATTCATTCATCAGCGTTACCTAGCATAAGGCTATGATAGCCAGCATCAACCCACTGTGTAACGTTCGCTGGTAAAAGAAAGTAACATTCCCCATGCAATTCCTAAATTATACCTTAAACACGCTTTAGGTCGGTGGCAGATATCAAACAAAAACCACGACATGTTCTGAACATATCTCTGTAACATGTAGCCAGCCTAAGTACAAACAATGCACGAAGCTAACGATAGCTTCAAGCTAAGCTAGCATTATTAGCACTACCAGGCACCTCGAGCTCTATTTCTAACACACAAGCAAACAACAACACCTAAAATGTTGGTTGATTAAACTGTAAAACTAAACGGAATTAAATGTTAAATGTGTTGAAATATAATTACCTCATTGCGTACGACGTTTTGATAATTTAATGTGCAAATCCTGGGAGAACTATGGACAGTCTCGCGCTGCTCTGCTTCGCTTCGCGTCGCTTCTTCTTCTTCTTCTTCTTTGGTGTTTAACGAAAACATCCGTTGTGTTGCATTGCTGCCACCCTGTGGAGGTATCTTGTTCTTCTTCTTGTTCTTTCATGTTTATTGGCGGTTGGCAAACCAACTTGTAGGTGCATTACCGCCACCAACTGGACTGGAGTGTGGACAAGAGACTAAGCAGAAAACAATAAACAAAAGAAACAAAACAAAGAACCAAAACTCTAGATTATTTTAAATTGATCAATTTCTCTTAGAAACTTAATAATCTCACAATGTATATTGCCTGATGTTTTCCCTAACAGTCCTGATAGTGACAAGTCATGGAATTTTGCTTTCTTCAGTGTCTGGAAAAACACATTTCTCTGAGTACTATATTTCCTGCAAAGCAGTAAAACATGCTCAACAGTTTCTGGCTGGCTACAGTGTATACACTTTCCGGTTGGATGCTTTCCTATTATACTTAATGTATGATTGAGACCTGTATGAATGAAATGACATTTTCCTCCCTTCTTTTAAACCCCACCTTCCTTCCATCCCCCACATACCTTTGAATTTTATAAAGATGTCTTCCTGTATCACTAAGGTCCCAATGATCTTGCCATGTTTGTGCATATTTCTGTATGAATGTTTTAACCTCCACTTTACCGAGTGGAACTTCTATGTCTATGTTCATACTTCTGAGTGTTTGGCCAGAATATCCACCTGTTCATTACCCACCATACAAGACGAACTGACACTGAACACTGGGGGACTTTAACTACTCAACAACGAGACACAGGTGAAAACAATCAGGGGCAGGGCTGACACTGACGAGCACAGGAGACACAGAAGGGATGACGGGTGAAAACAATCAGGAAATTAGACACACCAGGGAGACTAACGACAGACATGAGAAACACAGGGAAAAGGACCAGACAATAACCCAGGAGGAAAAACATGACANTGCATATTTATTATACTCTTGTAAGATGTATACAAGAATAAGAAATGTGCAGAATATGACTTTAATGTTTAATGGTGGAGGTACACACATATCGATAGATGTCTATCTATCGATATGTGTGTACCTCCACCATTAAACATTAAAGTCATATTCTGCACATTTCTTATTCTTGTATACATCTTACAAGAGTATAATAAATATGCATAATATCGGTTAAAATAAGTGCTTCAACATAGTTAACATTGCAGGAAAGTTGATTGTCAAGTCCCAAAACAAACCATGCAATATATTAAACGTTAAGTACTTTGTCAGGCTTAATATTTATCAGATACCCCCAACGCTTTTTGCTTACATGTATTTAAAATAATACCTTAACCTAAAGTATTATTTAATGTTTTAATAAAGCCTAATTAGATTGTCTGTTTTGCACAACCTCCTATTCATATCTTTGCACATCCGGCACTAAACTGTTTTATTCTAGATATCAGTATCTTCTTGATATTTTCTGTCATTGACCTTCACTTTCCTCCTATTTTGTATGTACTCTTAATATTTAAATGTTTTCATCAAATATAATACATTCAAAAGTGCTTTACAAAAATGAAGGAGGTTAAGAAAAAGGCATTTTAAACAGTCATTAAAAAGCAACACAATCTACCTGCATTGCAATTACTTTAAACGTGTAATAACGTGCTTTAACCAGTACGAGGTGCTGGTTAAAAGGCAGTCAAGTTTACAGTGTTAACAAAATAAAATGTACTGCTGTTTCCGGTTTAGTTTACGACAGATATATGTTGTTATTGTTTTGACATTTGTAACACAAAAGCGATGGAAAAACCCCACAG
>NW_011339291.1:0-2500 GCF_000735185.1 Notothenia coriiceps | reverse complement strand
CAGTGGGTGATTTGCTCGGGTTACTTTTATGCATGATGTGATTATAAGATATTAAAGTGGACCTATCATGCTATATTTGAATAATATAGTGTAGGACCATACCATACCTATATAAGGCATATTTATACTTTTTATTTCAAAAGTTTTTATCAAAATACCAAACAGATCATGCATTTTAGCCATTCCTCATTTCGCTCAATTCAACACTGTCTTTGCATCATGGGCTGATTCTGTGAGAACAGCACCATCTACAGGCCGGGCATATGTACTACAGCGTCTCCAGCGATTTCGAACGGCAATGTCCGTGGCTGTCTCCTCCTGATTGGTGGAGTTGGCCACTTCTGCCGTAGCTCCACTTCTGTGATGTCATAGAAGTGTTAAAATCTGGATCAGTCTGTATCAGATCCGTTGCAGCCCCTTTTTANATCGCCGATCGCGTGACAGACGACTGCAGCATCTCACCAAGTTAGAGCCTAGTCAACATAGCTAGGCAACGGGTCGGGGAAAAAACCTAACCCAATTACCTCCTTTTCTCCCTCCTTCCCCAAAACACAAAAGACTGTGAACCACCCAAGGCCTTGTGGCCCCTGTGTAACCAAGTACCGATTCTTTCTGCTGTTTTCACGTAAAACGTACCTTGTACAATCAGGGGCCACAAGGTCGTCCTGAGTGGTTCAACCAGTCTTTTTGTGTTTGGGAGAGAGAAGAAGGAGGTATGGGTTAAGATTTTTTCCCCCGACGTGCGCGTAGCTAATCGTCTGACCGTACGGTCTCAAACTTTTTGGTTAAGATACTGCAGTCGTCTTCACCGGCCGAAATGCCCGCGGATAACCCGGGTTGGAGGTGGTTAGTCCTCCTCTGTCTGGTGCCTGTATACGGGCAACCCTTTTGCGCGACCGTCTGCGGACATCATGTATACGGTCGGACATCTACACGGGGTACAAGGAGGGACTTAGTCGGGTACTACCGCTGTTCTGTCACGAATGTAACTCGCTTTACTCCTTTGACCGATTTTATTACGTAGACATAACCACTTAGTCCAGGCGTGTAAATTTGACCAGTCGCGGGAATTATGGGATGGTTGAACTTAGTGCGGTTAGCGCTAACAATGGCGGGACCGTCTATTGTTTTTTATGATTTGACTTTACTCGGTTAAGTGGGGTTCTCAATTGCCAAAGCAGGGGTCCCGGCCTCTGATGTTTCCGTGGGTCTAAATGAGCTACACCCTGACAGTCTGGACTCGCGACTCGCAGCGCTGGTTTGTGTGACTGGAGGCTAAGTTCGATTCATGGTGACTCCACACACACACACACACACGACCTCGAAAACATCTGTAACGACACACACACACACACACACACACGTAACAGAAGGTAGAGTCTGTACTCTGCCGTTGCACCTGGAGCTGCTGAGGGTACGGTCCAATCTCTCGCCGACGATTAGTCTCGTTGGTCGTCTGATCGTCATTGTGTCTCTGTCTCTGGTTTTCGTGTATCGTACCCGCCCCTTAGCACGTAAGCTAATGTTTGTTGACGCGGAATTCTTTGGTGAGAAATTCGAGAAACAACTGGGTGTTGGTTTGGGTGGTAGCGAAGCGAGTTGGCGAGTCTCGAGAGCGAGAGAGACAGGAGAACAAAAGTTTTTTTGTGTGGCAAGGGTTAGCGAGTTGTCGCGTGCTATACCCTACGTTTACTTTAGTATTGAGAGTTAAAGATTGCATTATAAAGTCGGAGACAGAGCGCCCGCGAGTTGTTTTCGCACTTCTGCACAGTCGGATAATATACAAACCAGGACTAGTATGGTTCAGGGCTCCTATTCGCGGACAACGAACTGTCGACGTACCGTAATACAGGAGGGAAAGGAGACATACAACCCTCATGCCGTCATGTGTGTCCACGAAGAGTGGTGAATTTAGCGCTCAACGTTAATGACCGACTCCAGTACCCTTCCTTAAACCGCTTAGTCGTCGAAACGATTACCCCTTGCCAGCAGCTTAGTACTCAACGTTCGTACGTCATGTATGCGACCGTGTACGATATATTGCGTGCTATTATTTTTTTTTACATTAAGTCTGAAAGATCTTACTGTATAATGTTTACTCAACACAAAGAGTGGGGTACCCGTGAGACGGTGGACACCACGGATAAAGGTGGTAAAAGAGTGCTGGACCTGCGGCGCGGTCAAAACCAATGAGGCAACCGGTGATTCTACTTGGTCTACTCCTCTCGTAACCGATCGTCGCTCTGGGCGGGGTTGTTACGGCGTTGGCGTTACCCCTAGTGACAAGAGGGCTTGTGACACCGGGTCTGGTTAAAGGACGTGTTACGTTTATTTGGTTATAGTCGTTGTTTTCTCTTAACGACTCCACCAATCAGGAGGAGACAGCCACGGACATTGCCGTTCGAAAGCGCTGGAGACGCTGTAGTACATATGCCAGGCCTGTAGATCGTGCTGTTCTCACAGAATCAGCCCATGATGCAAAGACAGTGTTACATTGAGC
>NW_011339290.1:0-7431 GCF_000735185.1 Notothenia coriiceps | reverse complement strand
ATTACAGCCTGAGTAAATCAGCACAGTGGGGTGATGGGCCTGGAGTGTTTTGTTCACAGTGAGGGGCTCGCACATGTAAACAACTTCATGGACGGGAAGCGAAGAACGGCGGAAACAGGAAGTTCGGCTCACTAAAATGTCCGTGCGGAACAATACCCCAACCCATAGATCCGTGGGTGAATAATGTCATTCACTACACTTTACAAATATAAAGCTAATTAATATTATTATTATTATTATTATATAAATAAACTATATTTAAAATGAGTTACCTTTTAGAGAAGTGATTACATTTGTATGCCAATATTTTCCTATGGTAAAGTTTTCGTTTTGCACTTTTATTTTGATAGTAATAAGATCGGGACTCTTATTTTGAAGGAACTTTTACCGGTTAAATCGGTTTACTAATAAAGATTTAGCCCCAGAAAGCACATGGCTACTTAGCATGCAAAAAGGACGTCATTCTGCATGTTAAGTAGCCATGTGCTTTCGTGTTATCGGCTGAATCTTTATTTATTGATTAGATCAGTTACTCTGATGATAGTGTTCAAGACAGCTATTATGTCTGAACTCGATCCTTAGAGTAATGTTTTACGGAGCCTTCTCTTCAATATTGTTTCCACATAACAGCATTTTGCGCTGCCCTTTTCCAATGTGGAAGCAGAATGTGCGAAAGCATACAGCAGGATGCGGGGTGTGTCTCTAGACATCTTTAGACTGGAATAGCAGGGCCCAGTACTGAACTCGCCTTGCAGGTGCACACGCCAGGACAGAGGACATCAGACTCCAGAGCAAACTTGCTCGAGTCCGAGTCCTAGTCATCATTACCTGTGTTCGAGTCCAAGTCCGAGTCACCCAAGGAGTGTCCGAGTCGAGTCCGAGTCCAAGTCATCATTATCTGTGTTCGAGTCCAAGTCCAAGTCACCGTGCACGAGAATTCACGAGTCCGAGTCGCGTCAATCAGTGCGCGAGTCCGAGTCGAGTCACGAGTCCCGAAAATTGGCACTCGAGTCCGAGTCCAGGACTTGAGTACTCCATCTCTGGAATGAGACCATTGTTATGTCTACATGCACATTTGCCACAATATGACAATATTGTTGCTCTTTGATGGGACTATCATCAAGTTGTCATAGTGTCTTAATATGTCTAATTTGGTAATTTTTTTAATTGAATAGTTTAAGCATCACATTTTTCTCAAATTAAACTGTTCATTAAACAGCAAAGGTGAGATCTTAAAGAGCTGCTGTCACTAGACGCTGTGAAGCCTTTTAAGATGACTCATCCTACTTACTGTAGGTTTGCCAGGTGGAAAGTACTTCTCAACAAGAATAGCTGATAAACAGATGTTAAACAGCATGTGGAACCGGCAATGCAGTCTAATTGAAATTAGCTTCTACTTTGTTTGAATGCACTCTAATGCTGCATTGCTAGCGGCTGAGAAAACATTATATTAGACTGGTGAAAAGAAATGTCTGCTAATGTAAACAAATTTGCACTGTTGACTCTGTGTGTGCATATTGATTAGCATGCACCCGTGGATCTCTTTTATTTCTCCTTGAATTTTCATTAGAGCCAGTGCACGGAAGCTGAATCTTCCCCAGCATCACGTCTGTGGCTTTCACGGCCCGAGGCACTGCTTTAGCCGCACAGGCTCACAGACACGTGGACCGCAGGCCAAGATCATCCCGAGTGTACGGTGTGCAAGGTAGGGAAAGGAAGGGAGGGTCAGGACAGTGTGTGTGCAGGAGATATACAAAGGCATAGTGTTTCAGCTTTGCCCAGCGGGGTGTTCTGATAACCTGTCCAACATGACAGACCTCAAGGTAATAACACGGCTGGATGTTGGATTAGCCTACAGGAGAAAACCTATATGTTGAAAAAGGAAGGCTATAGTACTTCATATTTTTGTTCTCTTTCTTTGTTTTCAGTTTCTATGTGTTACTGTGGTACCCGTTGTTCTTCTCTGCCCTCATCTGTCACATTCAAAAACTCTGCTTCCGCAGCGTCCGTTGGGAAAACACGGATGATGATGCATCGTAAAGAGAGATAATGGTGTACTTCCCCGTGTGGCTCCCTGGGTGTACAGTAATTGTTGTTGCAGCGTAAATGGAACCTGTTGCACACATACCTATAGTGAGGGGGCCATTTTGAAGGACCCTAATGTTGTCATTATCTCTTGCTGAGGGTGTGTTTGTGTGTTGACTCGGTGTCTGCTTGTGTCGTATTAGACCCACGTCTGAGGCCTGGTGTGGGTACATGTATTGAGGCATCACGCCTTTAGTGGCTTTGCTGGTTAATTTAAGGAAATAACACTGGGTTGCACAGTGAAGTCTATCTGTGATTTTGGATGACATATTTTGAGCTATAAAAACAGTATTATTCATTTAGCCCAAAGCTGTTTGCAGAGTTATCTTTCCCTTTATCTCCTCTTGTGTTGCTTGCAATACATCACTATTTCCCGGACAAGCATAATATTGTCTTGTCAATGGTATTTGATTGAGATGTTTTATAAAATGCTGGCCTACATGTCCTAACATTTTTTTTAGACTTGGCGAAAATGTGGGTATTGGTGGTGAAGCTAAGGCAGTCCCAGCTAGCAACCTGTGATTATACCCAACACAATCACGCGTAAGTAAGCCTTAATTTAATTCAAAATGACGATTTATAAAAGAATCACCTTCTGTACAGTTGTCATGAATAGCTCAAATTGTTTTTGTACAAGGTGGGTTTGAAGCCAGCCTCAAGTGGTCAGTAAAGGTATTGCAGTTGTTGGCACTTAAACCCCCACCTTCATTCTTGAGACTGGAGTATGCCGGTTGTTTTTTTTACCAGTGTATCAATTGGATGAAATAAAAGGAAAAGTGCTTTTTTAAAGTTCTTTATTCTTTTGCAAATTGATGAACATTTGATTCATGGGTTTTATTTTAAGATCAAGACATTCTTTATTAATCCCCAAGGGAAAATGCACTTCTCACACTGGTGTTATTTACATTACATCACTCTTACCTCATTCACACCAACGGTGTTTCAGGGCCGGTTCGGAGCTGGAGCTTGAAAAGCAGCGGGTTTTCCTCTTCACAACGCAGCGGAGCAGCCTCTTAGCTCCGAAATCCGGTTTGTTTCAAGCACCAAAAAATTGTCCGGCCAGAGCAAAAGCACCACATACGTCACGCTTGGACTCTGGGCAGTGTGAAAAGAGCCGGAGCTAAACCGAAGAACCGGTTCTGAACCTGAAAAGCTCTAGCACGGAGCTTGAACCGGAGTTGCGTTGGTGTGAATGAGGTAACAGAGACCCAAAATACACATGTGCATAAAACAGGACATATACGTGAGTTCTTGGAGAGGTGTCAGAGAGAAGGGGCTGCCATGGTTTAATGCCCAGGAGGCAAACTTCCACTCTGTGCTTATTCCAACGTGGACTTGAACCGGCATCGCTTCGGTTCCAAAGCCTAGTCTCTACAGACAGAGCTACTACTGCCCGTACATTAAAGTAAATCATTGCATGTTTGAGTTGTATTTAGTATTGCATGCAGTTTGAACAACGCATGTTTTTGGGAGAATTCTGGTATTGACTTTTGGCCACACTTTATCGAAATCCTTTGCATCTGTCAAAGCTTCCTTTGTTGTCTGATTACCCTTTTAGAAAAAGGAAGCTGATTGTCAGCGATACTGTGAAGATGGGCAACTGAACAACCACACGTATCAGGGCCTAAGCATGAGCTGGAAGATTTAGGGCAGGAGTGAGGTAACGGAAATAATAATAAAGCGCTTAGAATATATTATTTGAGACAGGAACCCCCATCAACACAGGGACTTAAGCTAGGTAGAAATTACCATGTTAAGGGCCCTGAATGCTGTTGACATTTAGTGGCACCTTTTTCCAAATAAACGTCAACAGAATTCAAATGTCTGCTCAGTTGGTAATCCAGTCTCTGGTTCTGAGAGTTAAACTCAACAGAGCAAGGGACTAATTTGTCTTACGATCCAAAGCATTTGTTCGCAAATGATGAAGTGAAGTATCTTTCTGCTGTTCTTTGTGTTTTACACAAATTAGTAAGCTTTTTGTGTTCTGTCAAGCTATTGACTCTTTGTCCAATCTTATTAACTAGGGTGGATGTTGTTGCAATTTGTTATGCATATCATTGTAATGGTGTGTGGTTTCACTGTTTCACTGAAGTTTTATAGTTTAATTATGCTTTTACTGCGAGTCTCATTTGCAACCCAACCTTCCTTACGAGATAGTACTTCTTATATATGGTCAAATTACTTTTTCAATGCATAGCCAAGCATGTAAAGACTTAACTCAGATCAGTTTTTTGTTCTATATATAAATCCAAATAAATATAGACATGAGCTGAGGAGATGTATCCAACTTATTTTTTATAACACGGTGGACAGGGTCCAAGTTGAATTGTGTTTTTAAAACAGAATCAGGCTTTGAAGGTATGCATCTGGCAAACAAGGGTCCGTTGTCGCATCATTAATGTATGATTAGCCTGATTTTCACATCTGAATTCCTTGAATAATTCAGCAATGGAAGAATGCATGAAGCATAGGGAATAATGAATAAAGTCTGCAAGCACCCACCTTCACCACCAATCAGCATCCATCAAGGCCCACACCCTTGAGACCTCTACACAAACAAATGCAACAAACGCAGTAGAACCCTTCGACTCCTCTTTTGTTGACGTCCAGCGAATCACAGCACTGAACAAGGTCAGGTCAGTCAAGGCTAGCACTCCATTCTTGCGGGAGAACCTCTGCTCATGAAAATGCAAATGATGGTCCTGTGTAGTGATTATGATCCAAGGCAATTTGTACAGCCATGAAGGGTCTAAAATAAACTGAGATTGATAGGCAGGCTACAAGTGGGATCGCCTTCTTTTTATTCCTTTAATTAAGGCGTCGGGGGAATGCAATCAGGATGATTGAGAGGGCAGCTGGTTTTATTTTAATACTTGAAATTGATCAAAAAAGTGGATATGAAAAGTAGAGGCCAAATTAAAAACTTAAAACATGGATATGTTTTCTTGAAATATGCACAAAACTGACAACATTTAGAAAAAAAGTGAGAGGGGACTTTTCCATTTAGATTTGAAAAAGGCTGAAAACATTAATGAATCTTAAATTAATTCTTAGGCAAATAATTAAAATGAAGTTTGTAATAAAGATGCATTTGTTTAATTTAAACTCCAATCACTTGGTTAATAAAGCAAAATTATTTAATTTGTTTCCTTTTACCATCCAATCACTAAATAAATAAACAACAAATGTTTAACTCTTTATTCTTCCTTCAACAAGAAAAGGATGGATATAAAGTTCTCACAATTATAATCCAAACAAGTCAAATGTAATTGATATCTACAGGTTCTTCAGTTTTCCTTATTGATGCTGGGAGGATATATTTTAGTCAACACGCATGGAGCTTGTTTGCTTGACACTTTTTCCAGTGGATTCTGGATTTTCAGAATATAAGGTTTGTGGCAAATACAAGTTTAAGTTCCTGATTGGTTAATGAAGATAATCTTCACAAATGAACACCACTTTTATGATTTTTGAAGTGTTAACGCAATCACAAGAAGTAAAACGCTCTTTGAACAAAGAAAACTAAGCGACAATCAGATAAAAAAAAGTGTAAGCACCCACCTTCACCACCAACTTGGTTAGCATTAGTCTGTTCCTACGGATTTAGTAATGATGCTAGTGTTAGACACTATATAGAAATGATTATAAACGTTGGTGATGTAGGTTTATCTTGAAAGAAATGTTGAAAGTAGCTAGCTTGTTGATGTTGCTCAGTGTGTTTTGCTACCATTAAAGCTATAGCCAAAGTCTTCGTGCAACACCAAACGTAAATCAATCATTGCATCAACATGATCATCTATAATGAATGTTGTAGTGATAAGAGGAAATGTTGTTGCTAAAAATAGATGAATAGTGAGGAGTGCCGAGACAGATGAAGTTAGTAGTAATATAAATAGACATTATGCAAGTTATTTAAAAAAATCGAACTTAAAAAGAGATTGAAGTTGATTGGATGTCAGAGGAAACAAATAAAGCATTTTATATATCTTATGCACTCTAACTTAAATATGAAATATTATTAGTTATTGATGTATACTAATTTCCTTTCACTTTTCTGTTAACCTGTTATTAAGTTTTGTGAGTCTTAGGCCCCCATTCTGGAATGATAATAAAATTGTGATTCCAAGCAGAGCTGTGTTCATATATTTAAATTCTTGGCATGGGTTTGTTTGACATGCTGTTGGTCTCAGTTTTTCTCTGAATGACATGGTTCAATGCCTGTTTTCTCGCACAGCTCATCCCACACAACACTGCTCATCTCTGTCAGCCGCTGCCAACCTTCCCATGCAAAACACCAGAGAAATGTTCCGCCAGAGAGAGAGACGGACGCAGCTGGAAAAGGGAGGTGATACTTTTCTGGGACTTGTCATCGGTGGTTGTCAGAATTCAGAGAAAAGCAGAATAAAACCTGTATTGAGTTGCCCTAGTGTCAGATCACCTTTTAACATTGCCCTTGGAGGAGAAATTGCCTTCATGCTTTATTGACAACCAACAGGGAGGACCATGAGCGTGAGGCTCAGGTTTGGGAAGGCTACTTTTTTTACCTGACGCTGCCCGCCTCCTGCATCTATAGAAAAGAGATAAACTCAGTGAAAGCACCGCCTGCTGACCAATCAGAGCTCAGTGTGCGGAGTTTAAATCTGTCAAGTCTTATTACAGGATAAAGGAAATACAGTTTAAACTGCCGTATGCAGAGAAGACACCGACGTGTCGCACTTATCATTCATATCACACTGATATCACATCATCAATCAGATCATCGATCATATAATATCACTATTTCCTTATCTGAGTCAGCTTCTCGAGCCGTATCTGGCCGTGCAACACTTACATTGTCACATACTGTATGCAGTATTATTTTAAGCAACACATTAAGTTGACGAAACACTCAACTCAAATTTAATTAAAGTCAGATCCATTCGTGTCTTAGATGGGTGTCAGTGATATCATAAAAATGTTGTACGCATTCAAACACTCTGTAGTTTATTTATTTTTTAACCAGTTGTTATGTATTCACCTTGCAGGTGCAACTATATGGCTTGTATCCTGGATTATATGTTTACATCATGGATGTCTAAAGTTCATATTTGTCTAATATTAGTTTACTTTTCATTAATGAAGTATGACGCTGCGCTGTCAATACACTTGTCCCTGTTTGTGATTGGTCAAATGTAGCTAACCCCGCACCTTTCACGTGAACGCGCTCTCAGCTGGAGAGAGAAACCCTGGCTTGATTTGCGGAGTTGATAACCAGCATCGTAGGACCGCTTAGCGAGATCTCGTTTGTTAGGGTTAGTTAAGATAACTCAAACATATCCAGGGTCTGTTGAACTGGCTTCGTAGTAC
>NW_011339289.1:0-3672 GCF_000735185.1 Notothenia coriiceps | reverse complement strand
AACGAGATTTTATTGTATATTATACATTTTACTGATACCAACTATATAATATTTACCTTTTTAAAAATAAAAATAAAAATAAAAAAAATATATTTTTTGGAAATATATTTTTTTATTTATTTTAATGACAATCAAACATGTGGGAAGAGGGGGGGCGGCGCCCCTAGCCCCTATGGGCCGGCCGCCACTGCAGAAGGGTATATCTGGGACTCATCCCTGCACCACTCAATACATTCCAACCCAGTCTCATGGCATTTCGTGTTATAGTCACAACATGTAATCTATTGATTCATGTTCACCAACACGATTTCCCCCTTTTTTTCGTGTCACACAGAACGATTTTAAAAGCAATGTATTTCTATTGGTAGTATGTTTCGTGCCCGCACCACGTCTTTTTGTCCGGTCGGGTCTTGGAAGACTGGAAGCTGTGTGGTTCATAAAAACATGTTCTTACTCAATATCAAACCACGATGATTGTTTTTATTTTAAATCGTATAATTTCTGACTTTTTTTGCCGTCCGTGAAGAAAAAAAATGGGGCTCAGAGCCTCAGAATACTGAAATCTTTTTTTTTTAAATCTTTTTTTCCTTCTAATTTGTTGTTCTTTTCTAAATAACACACTGTTATTTACTCAACAATAACACACAATTATCCTTGTTTTTATTTATTTATTAATTCTATAATATCAGGCTTTTTTGCCGTCCGTCAGGAACTGAATTTCAAAATAAAGTCACCCGAAACAGACATAGGCGATACACACCCACTGAACTGATTTCCCAAGATCCTCAGCTATGGGGATTTCTATCCAATATAAATACATTGCTTTTAAAATCTTTCTGTGTGACACGAAAAAAAGGGGGAAATCGTGTTGGTGAACACGATTCAATAGATTCAACGTCGTGACTATAACACGAAATGCCGTGAGACTGGGTTGTACATTCTGATATGTTCTGTAGCTTTGGATGTTTTTGTCCTCTTTCACCGATACATCTTCCAATAAATCCGGGTAGGTTGCCCTGCAGGGAAATATATATGCCATCTCGATTTCATCTTTGTTTTCAATCAGTTCCTCATCTATCAGCTGCTCAGATTGTTTCTGTTCAGAACAACATCAAATCTGAGTCCTTCCATTATTTCACAATGTGGATTTGTGAAATTGTTCCATAATTAACTGGTTCATTCCATTCAATTGGAGCTGAACGGCCGTCGTCATGTAACACACTTGTTTTGTGAAAGTCAAATGCATACAGTACTCTGCATGATGAAATCATAGTGCAACCTTAGATGTGTGTGTGTGCGTTGATTGCAGGTTGCTGTCCAGAATGGCGGGGTTGAAGGAGCAGCAGTTCACGGAGGAGAAGCCCCTGCTGCCGGAGCAGCGAGGGGCCGACTCAGACGTGGTCAGTGCATCTGCTTTATTTATGTGTGTGTCCCCCGCGGTTAACCCTCCCTGAATAGTGGGTTCAGGAGGAATGACTCTGAAATCGTTTGATTTATTGAGACAGATATCATTGTGCATGCTTGCTATATTGCTTATAATAAGACTATATGCTTGTTTAAAAGCAGAAAAATAAATTCATTCATTCAACCATAACGCTGTGACTATGAACAGATAAAAGCTCATTTAAGATAATTGGAGAACAAACAGAGAAGCGAAACAAAACAGAGAGCAGGCATTGTGTGGTTTCATAAAGGCCGCTTGTTCCAGTCCACTTTTCCATTACCTGAGCAACAGGTCGTGTCTGTATCAGGAGCCCTTGAATGTTTGAGAGCCACCTGTTGCAAAAAATATATAAATGGTGGAGAGAACTTCACATAAAAGCAACACAAGGAGTAGGATTATTGCTTGAAATGACTTATTTCCTCCTAAACTTTAAAAACATCGATATCTATGTGAGTTGAGTTGCTTAAAACTCTTAAAGGAAAATGTAAATTGGGAAGTTCAGAGGGGGATTGGTAAATAAGAAAATAATGGATTATTTACTCAACATCAGCATTGCTGAATTCAGATGGAAGATGGAAGCATGGCAAAGCAGTTATTATGTTTTTAAATGATGTGAATATTCCAAGAAGTCAGTTTGGTCAAAGGCAAGAGAGACTGGCAGAAACACACATAGAGAGAAAAGAGGTGAGGGTAGATAGAGCAGAGGAGCAAAAACCTTTGTCTTTACCGGCTCTTGGAAAGGACAGAGCCATCAAAACAATTCTGGCTCCCATCAAGGAACCATATTTCTCAAAGAATACTGGTCTCTTGCGTGCCGTGTTAGTCCTTTGTTTTTTTTAAACCCATCAACTCTGACATCTTTATGGAGTTTTTCACTCTTTATATGTCCCCTGACTTCTGCCTTTTCTCTTGCCACAACTACTACAGTTCCTAGGTCAGTGTTGTCTTGTCTTATTTCTTCTTTTAAGAGGAAATATTCTGCTTATTTTCAGGTTCATATTTGTATTGTGTGCCTGTGACATGTTTAGATACTTTAATGTTCAAAAAGTGCTTTATTTTTCTCATAATGTCTGTGCTGCAGTAGCTATTTTTGGAAATGTAATGGACAGTCTATAAGCACAACAGTTTTAACATAATAGCGCTAGCTAGCGACTTAGCCGACGCTAGAACTCAACTTCTACAACAGGTCCACACTTACGGTACGTCCACACAGCAGCTTTAAAAAAATCTTCCAACGCTTCCAACGCTTCTCTGCCCATTGACTTTGAATGGGGATGACGTCACTTTGCCTCGCTTTTCGCCTAATTGCATTGTGGGAAAGCAAAGCGAAGATTTCCAGGATTTTCAGGATTTTCAGGATTCAAAAGTTGAGCAATGTTCAACTTTTAAAGCTGAGCTGGAAGCGTCAGCCAATCAAATCCCGTTTATGCAAATCTGACAGTACAAGCGCTAGCCAATCAAACCAGGCATGGAGGGAGGTGGCAGAGACAGTGGGTGAAACTGGTATGTTTTCGCCTGTTTGGGGATTTTATATCCAGTTTACTTCGTTTTAAACATTGCTAGCAAGCATAGACAGTATCTTTAGCCAGCATGGAATGTAGCATAAAATAGCACCATAGACATTAATCTCATACATGTTCATCATAGCCCTTCCCGCTGACACTTTACCTCTGCCACATCATAGACTATATGCATCACATTAATGCACACAATGTCATACTCCTTTCTGCACACATTCTGAGTGGAGAAGAACAGGGGTTTTTTGCTTTGTATGTCGGGGGCGGGATATTCACGTGATTGGTTGTTGATCGCGTTGCTCGCAAAAATCCCCAAGCTCTCAGACACGCCCAGCTCCAAGATTTTCAAGATTTTTTCAAAGCTGCTGTTCGGACGTACCATACCAGGTGTAGGCCTCCATTCAACCTACAGTTTAAAAAGTTGTTCCAACTCACATACCCAGTGTCTTTTTAAACTAAGGCCCTAGCATGGTGTTATTCCTGCTCAAACCCACTCATGTAAACGCTCTGAGAATCCTCCCTGATCGCAGAGATTACAGTAGCCTACATCTGCTCCCTTCACAGGTTATTAACCCCGTCAGTTTCTCAACAGATCAAACACCCTCTGTTACATTCAATCTTCAATCCCATCTTCGTCTCACTCGCTGCCCTTACTGAATGTATTGAGAAGCCGTTACTGGAGCTCTCGTTAATGTGTTTATGTAGTCATTG
>NW_011339288.1:0-2420 GCF_000735185.1 Notothenia coriiceps | reverse complement strand
CGTACTTACTTACTCTCTCTCTCTCTCTCTCTCTCTCTCTCTCTCTCTCTCTCTCTCTCTCTCTCTCTCTCTCTCTCTGTTTATTTGTAGAACAATTTGAATCAGATTGGCCGCATATTTATTATGTTAGAAGAAGCTAATCTGAAGCCAAACCTGGGATCCTACTGTGGTGTCTTGGAGTGTATGGGACGTAAACCCAACTGCCCCCCAAAAGTTGTCACAAGGTATGTTCACACAAAAACACACATGCCATCAATAAACAGGACTCAATAACAGCCGTGTTTGAGACTCACCTAATGTATACCTTTCTGTTTACTTGCCCCCAAATGGCGTCAAATACAAACAAGCAAGAGTGTTTTCCCCCTATACCATAATGATAATAGTGGAGTCACGCTTTGTTATAGTGCTGCTGACACGGTGCTGTGGATGGAGGTCTGTCTGTTCTAGATCATGTTTGTGATTACAAGCCATTTCAAGTTTACTCATGTTTTTCTGTATAATTTGATATTTAACTTCTGAGTGCTATTACTGTAAAGCCTTGGGACATATTTAAGTTGGAAGGAGAGCAGTAGTAATACAAAGACTTACCAGCAGGGGTCATGTTGTGCTCATTGTTTGTACTTCTGCACTCCTTTCGGAGTTATAGCATATTATTTATTTAATATCCTAGCCATGATTGTCACTTTTGATGAGGGTGTAAATCTAAGAAAATGTCACATGTTGCATTCTTTGGATATTGTTGGTTTAGTTAAAGGCTGCAGAATAATAGTGTTGGCTGGATGGTGGTTACTTTGGTCACATGGGGATAAAGAAGCAGCATCACCTCATGAGGATCTACAGTAGCAAGGCTTTTACATTAGCTGTGCAACTAAAATGTTTGCAAAGATTTCCTATTTGTGTGAATTCATTGTTTTCTTTTGTAAGATTGTTATAGTGGTTGTTTAAAGTCTGAGATTCTCTCTTTATTCTAAAAACACTTGATTCTGCCACATATTGATTTCAATGGAGATGGTCAGGGTTTCCCTTTGCCATTATGGTCTAGTTTTAAGTTGTCTTGTTTATAAATTGTAAATCAAAGCTGCTTTCAAACACTAGCAGAGCCAGCACAGGTATACGTCATAAATGTCCATGTCAAATACAGCTATTGTCTCAAGTGCTTCGCTTCAAAGGGTCAGCTGCGACCGGGTCGGTGTTATAATTTCAACTTTGAACGCAGCATTCAGTGGCAATTTCCAGTAAACACAGAGCTGTTATACTGCTGATCATGTTTGGACAGCTGTGTTTTGAATGGCAAACCTGATCATTGTTCAGTGTCTATCCTGTAGTCTACTGACAGAATCAATTGTTCCTAGCTCTTAGCACCTCGTTTGCTGTTCCTTTCCCTCATCGCTGATATCGTTTCCATGGCAACACTGCATCTTACGGATGTTTCTTCAATTTCTTTTTGTCAATTTGCAGAGGTTTCTGTAATAATTATTGTGGCTTTTCACCAAGCTTCTTAGAAAATAAGTTGTAATGTTGGCAGCAGCATGCTGACATAGTCTTAATCAGGTTGGAACAGACTAATTAAATAGTTTGAAGATAACTGTGTTCTATTTATTTTTTGCTCACACCACAAGCAACTTTGTATCAAGCCTTGACAGCCAGTAGTCCAGTTGTGTCTCAGCAGTAACTAGGTCATCCTGACAAATCACAGTTTAGTAATATTAATCAAGTTTTTATGTCACTGACTGTGTGTCACACTTTGGATTTATTGCTGGAAATGTAACACATACAGTAGATGGCAGCCAATACAATCAGCTGGCCTGCAGCCCAGGCAGGGCTTAACCTGAGTCAGGAGTTATTATTATAGCAGGAAAATTCCAGGGCACAAACTTTATTTATTTCATTTCCCCTCATGCATGTTGATATATAGACGCTGTTGAACAATGGACCCTTTTGGAAATGGCATGTTCAGTCTCCTCCTTCCCAGTCTGCATTTTAAAAATACATCATAACATGGAGACAGGGCTATCGTACTTCAAAAGCTTTAACTTTCACATATCAATCTCTGCAATGCCTCCAAAGATCCATTACTGGTTCTTATATTTACTTTTTAAATCGCTGACAGTGGTGAAAAATATCAGGATCTGTAGGGTAAATTAAGTTGGAACGACTGTTTACCATCATTAGTTATTGATTTTTTTGGTGACGTTGAAGACAACTTCCTCGTGGTAGATATTTTAGTAGATATTCTGCGTGAATGCAATATAAGTTTAGATCTTTTTAATTTACGACCGCCTATTTTGTAATGTCATTTTGGATAAAAGCGTCAGCTAAATGCAATGTAATGTAATGTAAAGGGACTGCACGTTTAGCCCACACAGCCTTCAGCCTTCTCAAGGTCTGACCTTCATATGTTGTGTGAGGAAGGCACTTTG
>NW_011339287.1:0-13062 GCF_000735185.1 Notothenia coriiceps | reverse complement strand
CCAATATGCATAAACTGCGGACACTGTTTATACGCAGCCCTCACAAGCCACACACGGCCAGATATCTTATCTAAGAGTTAGAACCTACATACGAGACACAACCTTAATAGTCAGAAAAAAGTGTGATTTATTTTCTGATATTTTACACATATTATATTATGAATACTGTGGGCCTACATACCTTAGTGTGATTATAAGTGCATGTGAGTGAATATTGGCATGCAAATTCGTTTTTATACGTCCTATTCATTGTCTCAATACGCTCATACAGCCCATTATGCAAATGCACCAACTTGGCTGCCGGAGGAGAGTACCAACGTTAATCGGCGATACTCCTGGCGACTAAAAGTGGCTTTTGTCATGATAAAAATAAACCTATTTGGTTTTCTAAGTGTTATTCTATCAATATGACAATAGAGAGACATGTGCATAAACAACAAAACAAAACATTTTAAGAGTAGTAGGGCATAATGTTCTAACAATGTTATCAAAAACATCTTAAGAAGGTTATCACCTAACATTTTAAGAATATTTTTAGAGAACGTTATCCTACCTTTCAGAAGAACATTCTGGGAACCAAAATAAAACTTCCTGCTGAAAACATTCCTAGAACAATGAATGGTAACATTCTCAGAATGTTTTTAGAACCAAAAATGTCTAGCTGGGAACTCACACATGCACCGCAAACATGCAATATCTGTTTACAGCTTATCATGAATTACATGCTTGTCTGTTTTTTTCAAAAGGAAAATGTGGTGACATCACATTTTTTAAAACATCCTTTTCAAACAAACAACTTGTATTTTATGACAACTCCTGCTCAATTCTGTTTGTTGTAAAGCACTTTGGCACAAACCTGGTTTATTTTTTAAAGCGCTCTACGAATAAATCTGACGTTGTCGATGACCGTGTTAATATTTCGCATCACAGGAACGTTATATAAAAAATGAATAACCTCCTGAAAACCTATAAAAAACGTTCTGTCACCTCAGGCCAAACAAAAAAACATCCTCAGAATGTTGTAGGCAAAACGGTCCGCCTTTGTTAACATATCACATTAAAAGGAACATTTTATAAAACACTTTCTGTCATCTCAGGCCTCATAACATCCTTAAAACATTTTCTGAATGTTGCTTTGAAAATGTTCTTCTTTTGTAATCATGTAACATTGAGGTATGTGTTATAAAAGAACATCTGTAATGTGTTACCTCAAAAACGTCCAAAAAACATCTTTAGAATGTTGCAGGCAAAACGTTCCACCTTTGTTAACATATCACATTAAAGGAACAATTTATAAAAAACACCGTCATCTCAGGCCTTAATAACATCCTCAAAACATCCTCTGAATGTTGCAGTTAAAATGTTATGCCTTAGTTAACCTTAAACCTTATATGAACATTATTTAAAAATGATAAACATCCTGAAAAGGTTCTTTGATTATCAGATTAAAATGTTTTCTTTAAAACATTATTAGAACCTGTAGGTAACGTTAGCCAAAGTTGTGATAACGTTACCTGCTAGCCGGGACAGCAGTCGAATACAGTAAATGCATACAAGGGATCTGATGGGTATCATTATGGCTTAGAAACTGAAGTTTTTAAATGTATTAATAAATTATGAAAAGCATGATAAAGATATATCAGGTTGTATTAGTGAGTACATCATTAATGTTGCCATACAATAACATATTGTGAGCTTTCTGTACATCATCTTTAAGAGCTTCCCACATAAAATTGAAGGATCTGTGTCGACGGCACAGTTAAGTGAAACAAAACATCCAGCAGATTTTATTGGAAATGCATTACAAGAGAAAGACAATCATCTGACTAGAATTGAAAATAAATGCACGTACCATACAATGTTGTGTCACAAAACAATTGGTAAATAAATAACACAGAATAAGAAATGTACGTATATATTCGGTCCTTTAAGAGACACTGAAATGAATTTTAGGATTTGAGACTTCAAGAATGAGTGTTGAAGGCTCTTTTTTTTTTTTTAAATTGCACCTTGGATTGCAAGGACATATTGATTGTTCAGAAGTTGTATTGATTGAAGCATCTAATGTATGGATTCATGCAGAGTTACTTAGTGTAACATCTATTGAGGCTTGTTTCCATATATAAACATTGGAGTAAACATGACAGATACTGTGCTGAATTCACATCTCTTACCCAAAATTTAGGATATCAAAATAGCTATGGATTATATATTACTGTAGGTTAAAGAGAATCACTTTAATCACTCTGTATTTATATTTTTCCCTTTTATGCAAATTGACCATTCAGGGAGGTAAACCACAAGGTGTTATTAGAAGCGTGGTGGGATAACTTTGAAAATTATGCATTATCCTGGTGGCTCTGATTTAAATTTGTGAAACTAAACTTGAAAAGATAGGGTTCAGTCATGCATAGAATATATCATAATATTTTTTATATCATCCCACCAGCTTATCTGATTTGTGGAGTTCCTCCAATGTGATATACTCTGAATATATATATATATATATATAAGATAACGCTTTTGACATAATACAAAAACAAAACATAATGCATGTGCAAAACTGCCAAGGAGTATTTCCACAATAGTAGACTATACTGTACATACATAAAAAAAGTGATAAATGATTGTGCTACCTAAAGGATAAGAAAACAAAAAGTAATTTGTCACTTAACAAAAAAATCAAAGTACAACTAAAATAGTTGTACTGTCTATGTAATATGTGATACTTAAAAACATTACAAAAGAAAATCTTACATTTGCTGTATCACTGAACACAAATGATCCTATAACATACTCATTTATGCATTTAATTCTTGCCCATCTAACCCCAATGTCAAGATCCTCCCTGACCAGCCGTCAGCTGTCACTGTACACCTCAACCAGCCCAGTCTACTGCTCCTCCAGCCAGGATGGCTTGTCTGTTCCCGGGGGCTTTAACTTTACATTGAACTGTATTAGAGTTTGTTCCAATTGCTCCTGGTTGCCAGCAAAGTAGGCGGAGATAGCATTGTGGAAGAGAAGCAGCTGCTTGTGCATAACCTTAACCTAAAGAAAAAAGAAGAGGGAAATGTTGCCATTACTAACACAGTTTCTAAATTCTAGAGGAAGAGTACATCCCATGGACATCTGTTAAGATAACATTTACAAGCGGTTTATTTAGATTCTAGGGAATCAACCAGAAAGCAACTTGCACATATTATTCCTCTATTTATTCCCAAGCTTCAAATACAAACAAATGTTGATGTAATTCTTTCTTACTTAGTTGATGAAAACTATCAGACATTAGTGTTTGATTTTAAACAGTGTCTCAGATTTTAAACAATGTCTCAGTTTCGATTTTGACAAAACTAAGACATTTGCCTTTTATTGTAATTATCAACAGCATAATTATGCTCATGTCTGTGCACGAAGAAGCCTGCCTGCTTCCTCTGGTTGCTCAGTTCTGCGTCAATAGATGAATATGGGCAGAGATTGAGTGGGGCAACTCAACCTCAAACCACTGCTGTAGTGCATAATAGTTTTGATTAACCAAACTACTGATTTTATTCTACATTCAGAATGACAGGTAATTGAGTCTTTTTAAAGAGGTAACCTAACACCGGACTGAAGAGAGGAGTTTCACTGGTTGACAGTTTTAAGCCTGTTTCAGCTCTTACCACACCCAGCATCACTGGTGGTTGGGGTTGGGTGAGGTCATAAATGTTGCAGACACTCCCAACAGTGATGTCATAGGTTCCTGAATACTTTACCTACACATCACTGCAGACATTTGAGACGTTAATCCAGTGGAGATCAGATATAACAATAACAGATTTCCGGAGGTATTAAGCTACTCTTTTAGTAGACAGACATTTGAAATGACTTTAAACCACAAACCTTGTTTTCGTCCAGGAATTTGAGCTTGATGGTGACATCACTACGCAGCCTTTCATATTTGTCTCTTTGGATCTGGTAATCATGCTGAGCCATCTCTATGCGGACCATGGCAGCTGCATCCCTGGGGCCCATACTCAGCTCCTCCATATCAGAACGATAGGCATCAAACTCAAGTCTGCACGGAAAAAACCAGTTCAGGCTGTCAGGCTCTCATTCTCCAGGTGATAACCACAAAGGTATTCAGATCATATTCTTCACCTATCAGGTTTTGTTACCTTGCATTCTCATACAATTTAATGGTCAACAGAGTATCCTCCATTGTTTTGTTGACCAGTGTGTCGATACTGGACACAAAAAAGCTGATTGCACTGAGGAGAGACTCGCCATTTCTGCACAGCAGTTTTTGTGTTTCTGCATTATACCCAAACTCGTCCTGCAGAGAAACACAATTTGACCTGTCAACTTCAGTTCCCTCTCACATCACACTGGGAGCTTTTGCAATACTGAACAGTACCTGCAACTCAGGGGACTTCTGGCTGAGGTCGGAGAAGGTGTCTCCCAGCGCCTGTTGTGTCTCCACCATGCTTTGGAAATGAGTGGTGAGTGCAGTGGTCAGTTTTAGGATGGTTTCATACTTGCTCTTGGTGTCTCTCAACACGTCAATCTGAGCTTCCAGTTCCAGGTCTACTGTTCTTGAACCTCTGCCAAACCTCTCTGAGAACATCTGCTTTGTACACTACAAAGAGGAAATGCATAAAGAAAAGCAGATTAAATTAAAGGTAGGATAGTTAATTCACTTCAGAAACACTTTTTGTTATATTCCATGAAATGCTTTAAGAATAAATACATGAAAACATTTAATCTGTGGAAGCCGTGGTACTGTAAAAAGCACAACCAATTATTTTAGCCGGCCCGGCTAAAATAACTGGATGGCCTGCCTGCCTGTCAGCCTTCCATCTCGTGCACAAACTTATCTGGTGCCCTCATTAGTCATGTGTGCGTTCGTGTGTGTGTTGGAGGAGGGGCTCTGTAAGGAAGTCTGAAGGAAGGTGCAGATTTTTTTCGGCTGCGTACTTTCAAATTCTAGCGCACTCGAGCTGGTTTCTCCATTCTACCCTACCTTTAAAAGGTAGTACAAAGTCATTATGACTGAAAAACACATGTAAAAGGTGGTCTAGTGCTGCAATTTACAATTATTTTTAAATATAGATTAATCTTGATCATTTATAGATTCAATTATTAATCCTAAATTCAGAAAATAGTGAACAATGTTTAATCCAGGTTCTCAAAATCCAAGGTGATTGAGATGTCTTGTTTTGTAAATCCAAAGCACTAAATACTTTGATAATGGATTAGGTCAATCCATTATCAAAGAATTTAGTATTTATTATTGCATAATAAAACTGATATATATATTAACAACACAGTTAAGCTTGGGACCAAAGGATACCTACAATGTTCACATAATGTATTTTAAACTTCTCTTACATTCTCAAATGTATGTTGGTTCTGCAAAGAATGATAAATAGTGCAAGCATATATCTTTTTGAGCTTGGGGAAACTTTTTAAAGAAAATAATCTACACACAGTACACTATACCTTGTATGTATTTATGCCCCATTTCTTCACACTGTCCAATTTCTCCACTGCCACACCACGAGAAAGTTCTTCGGTTGAATTACCAGTATTATTGTTCGACGACCCTAACAGACACAACAAAAATGTATGAAGACTCTAATGCATGTCATCAAAGTTTAAAAGGCGGGGGGATAAATGAAAAGCATGGACTATGACAATGAGTGAGAACAGTGTGGACATGGTGATGAGCCTGGTGATACCTGGATGCTGGTCTGTGTATTGGGAAAGTCGACTTGCTGCAGATTGGCTGTTTAGCAAGCCAACACCCCTGGATTTCATGCGAATGTCTGTAATGAGCATGGGGATGATAAAGAGTGAGAATGAAAAGATGGCATGAAGGGCAATATGTGTGAAAAAGAGGTTTGGCATGCGGCCGAACAACAGAGTTTGCAGACTGAAAGAAAATGTAAAGCTCCGTGATGGAGGATACATAATACATTGGAGTTAAAGGGATTTTGAAATAATCTACCATGCCGGTTTCTCATGCAGAAGGAAAGGGTTTATTCACAGATGAAAATGGACTTCATGGGATGAGAGGTAACTACCAAACAATGAAAAACTGTCATCCAAAGTACATTTTACAGGAAAAAGAGGACAGTCGTATTAGACAACAATGCAACATTTAAAGTGACAGCCCTGTATCAGGTTAGTGCACCTATAATCCTGGAAGCTGCCAAAACACTTTCTGTTTCTGAAGCTGTGAGTTGAAGAGGCACAAGCAAGTTTTCATATAACATCCTCAGTCAAGCAATATCAAAACCTCTTATACAGAGCCAAACTGATCAACATATATAGGTTAATTTAGAAAACAAAAAAGGGTTGTCAGAATACACAGCCACCTGGTCCCGGAGCAGGGGCTCTTCTTCTGTCCACATACTCAGGGTTGAAGCGTACTGCTGGCCCTATGGGATATGGATGTTTATAATGTGAACCTGGAGCCTAGAGGTCAGACTCTTGTGAAACATCAAAATACAAGAGAGAAAAGGGGGGTCAGGTATCGACCACTTTAGGAGACTTAAGGTTTGCAGCTTTGACAATCTCCTGCTCAGCGCATGGCAGTCTGTGCAGCCTGTAGATGTGGATAAATCAATGATATCTTTGGAGAGCAAACCATGTTCGTAAGAATATGCAACAAAGTGAAACCTGTAAAGGATGGCAGTTTTTTTCCAAACAGTACCTTTGATGCTGCTGGTAGGAATGATGCCCCCTGCAGGTCCTCCATAACCTCCTGAGACAATGCTGGTTTCATTCAGGTTGGGTCCAGACACCATCACCTGCTGCAAGTCCTGATGCGGTCACCACAAAATATTGTTAATTAATATGATTAAGAATGCAATACATATTATCAAATGTAATGGTTTAGAAACTGTGACTATATCTTTGGACATTATCAACTTACAAATAATCTATCATGAAAAACTCAGTAGTTGTACAATACAGTACTAAGTATGCACTATACGTTACTATAACATGACATTGCAGGAGGTTATATTGCACTAACAATATACATGGAAGTGCAATATAACCTCAATACCAACATTTTGTTTGTTACTTATTGTGTTATTAATAATGTGTTCATACTTAGCACTTTTGCCTCACTCTATCTGCACTATCTGCTGTTGTAACAATGTAAATGTCCCCATTGCGGGACAAATAAAGGATTTCTGATTCTGATAATGATATATTCCAAATAAAGAATAATAATACTATGAAAAAAGAATAGTGCAAACTAGGAATTTGTGTGCAAATGAAAAAAAAGCTATTTGCCCAAGGCTACTCCACTCTTAGTGGACTAACTGTATGTTCTGGCCTTTGTCCACTGAGATCTATTTTCTTTAGCTTTAAAACTTTTCATGCTAAATGACTCATTCACAAACAATTATAAACACATCCAGATAAAACACGGTTTAAAGCTTTACTTTTGCAAGTTTCTTTAAGGAGAAAATCAGTGTTATGTATCTGTCGATTAAGTCAATTAATTAGTCATACTTTGTCAACTGACAGTGAGTCAACCTGCACAGTCACCACACAGAAATAGCTTATATGCTCTTTTCATTATTCAGTATGGTGACCCTACTGTCCTCACACAGACATATTATTCATAGGACAACTGATACTGCAGCTTTCTCATCCCTGTACAAGAATGTGACATTATATCTGACATTACAGTTGTGAATTGATTTTCATGCAAGCTGAAGCTCATAAATAAATGTCATCCTTGTGCTCACTAACCATGCTGTAAACCCATATTTCTCATATGTAGGTATTGATGGGGACAGTTGTATAACATTACAGATCCTGTAAACATCTTGCAGGCCTGTTTGATGTGTAACAGCTGGCCTAAACAGCAGTAGTCATGTGTATCGCGTGAAAAGGGTCCGAGAAACAAACAATCTGAGCAAAAAACACAAAAAAACTGATTTATTTAAAAACCATTGTCAGCTATTTGAGAGAAAATGTGACTGACCTGCTCGAGGCTGTCATCCTCTGGCAGAGTCCCTGTGTCTCCATTGCTGTTAATGGGGATCTCCATGGTTGCAGCCTTGCTCATGATACTGTCTGCCATATTTTAATCTCTGCAAGACAGCACACAGTGACACTTAAAGATAATATTATGTTTGCAGTTTTACAACATGCCTACTGTCTGCAGCGTTCAAGTCCACATTGACATAAAGTATCTTGTTGTTCTTGCTTACATTGATGCTAATGTGGCGGCGCTGAAGTGGCTATAGTAGTTGACAGCTAGCTTCCTCACCAGTCGAAAACCTGAAGTCAAGCCTTCCGAGGAGAAAAAAGCCGTTATTCACACTTAAAGCAAACTTGAAAAGCAAAATGTTCAACGGGAAAGCACCGTTGTTGTATTAGCTATAATGCAATGCTAAATCCATCCATTGTTATCCATTGTTTTTCCTGCAACGTTCACGTTATCTGCCTGCTTTCATGTAATTCAGCCAGAAAATCCCTGCATCCATCCAGCTAACAGCTTTAGTAGCACTTCGAAATAAAATACTATGTGATTTTTATTCTATTGCAAGTCAGATGGCAGGGGTTTAAAATCAATGCAATTCAAGTAAAACATAGGATCTTCACTCTTGAGTTCGTTTTATTAAATACATGAGAGACTGGAAGCGTATAATGTGAATGGATGCTATTATTTTGAAGGGTAATACCTTGAATGTAGCATCACCGTCAAGCTTCCTCCCCCGCTCCATCTTCCACGTAGCGCGGTGCTGACGTAGCTTTATCCCTTAACTGCAGTGTTCTGCTGCTACGGAAGATGTCACTAACAGCTCACTGACTAGTGAAAAGAAAATCTGAATTGTCAAACATACACTGAGCTCTGCATTAGTAACTCAAGGTGTTGGCCCCTTTAATGTTGTGATTATTAGTCATTATAAGGCAGGATGTTTCGTCCTGCCTGTTACATTGATTGCAATATCTCTCGAAATCGAATTGTATAAATACAGTCGTCTGTTGTGAGATGTGAAAGGCCTGGAGATAGACCTCACCATAGTAAACTGACCACACTTTCAATTATTTGCCTCATTTGTTTAAATCAGGGATGCAAGGGAAGTGCTTTTGTGATTACTCCAGGTTTGAACAGGGAACCAGCCCCTCACCCACCCACATTTATTACAGTAAATGGCCCCTGATGTGATGATTTCCTGCAAGTGCACATATTTTCCAAACATGTCATTTGGAGAAAACATTTTCCCGTGCTTGCTTTTTCTTAATCAACCCTGTCTTCTTCCTTTGTCAGGATTTTTGATCATCCACATATGACTCAATTTGATTATTGCATCAACAAGTTCAAAGACAATGTGATAGCAAGGGGTGATTTTAGGTCATGTGTTTGCCCGTAATCAACATGTCAAAGATTAATTGACAGGCATGATATGTGTTCTGCTTTTGTTCCTCTTTTTAAAATGCATAGAATACTATGCTGAACAAGGACATTCATTGTCAATCATCCAATAAACACAATATGGAGATCCTAAGGTTTAGAATCGTGTTTTTTATAATGGCAAACTTAGAAAGCATAAAAACAAGGCTTAAGTTGTTCCTATCAACATTCAAACCCAAGACAGTAATGTGCTTTGGGGCATAATATACAAGTTGTGTCAATCAATGCCTTCATTTATCGAGGACAGGAACTGAGGTCACAGAAATTGTAAAGGTAATGAGGCTGTTGCTGTTGCTACTTTAGTGAAATTTTGGTCAGTGAATAATTGTATCTGTTTTGACTTACCATTTGAATAGAGTGACTAACTCAATATCCTTTAGCTCCGGTACCTTTGACCTGCACATTATTCATGGGCCACAAACGGCCTGCTGTTGCTGTTAGTAGAATTTTAAAACCAGTTGTTTTTGTCTTTTGGAGTGTAAGTGAAGGAAACTATGTGCTGCGGTTAATTACTAGCATTGCACGAGATTGCAAGCTGCAATTAGGTATTTTAGGCTTATTAAAGAAGGCTTTAATCACAAATTCTCTCATGTTTCAGAATGTTAATGTGATAAACATCACATCAACTTAGCTTCATGGCAGTTAACAGATTTATGTTTTAAGGTGCAGCTGTGTTGGTTAATACTTGTTCTTAAGCTCTCTCTAATTTTAACTTTGAATATAAATGTTAAGACACCAGACCCTCACACAGGAGAATGTCAGTTTTGTTTTGCCTATACATTTAGAACAAGACCAAATTAAATGTTAAAGGTCTTCTGAGTATCTGCTTTGCATGTCACAAATCCAGTGCATGTAAATAGATGGAGACCTAAACCGCAGTGTACCCTGCCCCCTTTCATTTAGGATATCTTGTTTTTAATGATCATTAAGCTATCTTCCAGATGTTGGGAGGTCAGATATTCTCCACACAGTTCCCTGTGCTCTGCAGCAGCAACAAGGAGTACCGAGTGAGACAGAGGAATCCAGAAAAACCGGGCTAAACAGTGCTGCCTGCATCTTTACTCCATGGGAATTACAAACAGCGCTCAAGTTTCACATAACAAGGCATATGGAAGTACTTTTTTTAAAGCGTCTTTAATGCTTTTCAAAAAGTCTGTCAAACTTTTTCCCAGTTAGTAATTCAATCAATGCTCTCAGAGAAACAGCCATTCATCTTCATAATAGATCCTTGGATGCTGTGAATATCAATCATAGAATCTCTGAGAAGACAACACATCTTTGAGAACAACAATGCATATTTATAGGCTTTCCCTTTATTCAATAACTAATGAACAGTACAGATATTTTTTTCTGTGGGAAATAATGCATGGTTGAGATGGTAGATCACACTTCTAATGAAAAGATACATTTTGATTGACGGACTCTTTGTTCCATTTTTCTTCCCTGCTATCTTCTACGTTTTTTGAGGTTTCAATTAGGTATAAACACAAAGCTGTCAAGATTATATCACGTTGCAAACAAATAGAGAAAAGTAACATGATATCAATTGAAAAGAAATTCAGAAAACAAAGACCATTATTTTGTTCGTGTGATAATGCGATAACACGTTCTTTTGAATTTATTTTCAAGGTAGATTTCTCTTTGATACAAACCACCTTGTTGGTGGTGAGAACAACGACCTTTGGTTATATGGCGTGAGAGCCATGCCCCCAGATAATACATGCTATTCTATTGTCCTGATGTTTCCACTTAAAGTCACCTGCATAATCAGAGGGACAACCAGTCAGAGGCCGCAAATAAAATGAGGGGCCAATTTAAGAATCGTAAATCCCACAAGCGCTTGTTGGCATTTTCACTGAAGTGTTAAAGCAGTTAATTGGGTTTTCATGAACGCTACCTTTGGTTGGCACAGAGAGGCTGCGGTCAGGATACGCATGAAAGGGCAGTTGTTTAGTTTCTTTATACTGTTTATTCACTTTACTTTGTCATGCAATTTTCTGTGATACAGGTCTCCAATTTAGCAGTCTCATTCATTTTAGTAGCAGGCATTTTCTCAAACCCCGAATAAGGACTGCCATGTGAAGAGATAAGAATTCCATCTTAAATATAACTGTATATACTTATACAATACAAATGCAACTCAGTCAAAAACAATTCCTTTTAAATACATATTATAAAGATGACCAACTATAATATTGTTACATTAGGATAGGGTAGGATTCTGAGCTATGAAGCAATTTTACAGAAGATCCCTCTGCAAACTGTCAATTATTTCAACTGCAAATAGCCAACTAATTAAAGACAAAGTATGGTTACTAAAAAACAACTTTGTATGACAATTAGAGTTCTTTAATTATTTCTCTGTCAAACATATTATCTGTGCTGGTTCCTAAAGATAGAGCAAACATTTAAAACTTGTATTGTAGCATAACAGCTGATGAACTAGAAGACTTCTGGTTAACCACACTCTTCCTCTTAAATTCATATTTGTTCAGGCTGCTGCTTTGTGCTCTTGTTCACTAAGTCATCATGCAGTGTCTTCAAGTGTGGAAAAACTCTATGGAAATGCAATGAAATGTGGGTGTCTCAGAGTAATTCAACTACTGTGTAAAAGAGGAAAAATAAATGGTTGCAAATCAGTGCAAAGTAGGGCTATTTGTGGACCACATGTTTTACTGACTAAATGGTTGTTGGAAGAACTTTTTATTTTTGGAGATTTTATTTCCAGCATTTGAGTATGATGGTAATGGCAAAATGCTACAAAATGTGACTATAGGTATGTGAATAAAACAGAATGATGATAGGGTGTGTGCATAAGAATAGTTATGTGTGTGATAGAGTATGATTGAAACAACAAGTCCTCCAACTCATACGACCAAATAGGTCGATTGTTCAGCAGCTTATTATGACCTATAGCCACGTTTTAAAGTTTAGCACCTCAAGTGGTCGTGTAAGAAACAACAATTTGCGGCAATTGAGGGTCGTATATTCACAAATAACCCTCTCTGGAAAATCCTAAATTGTAGAATAGTTTGGCCATTAAAATGCTTTTTGATTTGATTTCTAGCGAGAAGTGTATATTGCACTTTTAGAATCCACGTCCAGTGGATGTGTAGGATCTATAGTTTGATAGATATTATGAAGATGATTTGAGGTCTCGCCAGGAGAACGTGTATATCTTTCCCTCTATGTAAAGTTAGCGTCAACCCTCACGGGGTGAAAACAGCATTTCCGGTCTCTAAGTTTTCATAATAAAACCGTATTCCCCTCACTGTCAAATGATTTCACAGTGATATCCGCCGTACTCATCCACTAAAACACATCAGTTTATCCTTGTTAATTACACTACATTAATTTGTTTAAATTGTGTACACTGCTTTTGTGTTTTTCCCATAGATTTTTCCCTTTCGATTCTGAGAGAAACATTTATTTTTTCAGAGATTTTGACAGGCTCAAACATCGATCTACCCATATTCCTCAGCTATCGTTGAAGCTTGGTGATTGGATGTTTTAGCCGCAATGCAGGTTGGGATATGGTGTTTATGCGATGTGAAATCCAAAAAACATTTTAAAAGAAAATGATACTTTATTCTGAGTGTGCTTGCTCTTTTCTTTGAAAGTCATCACATAACGGCATTGTA
>NW_011339286.1:0-5646 GCF_000735185.1 Notothenia coriiceps | reverse complement strand
CAGCTCTGCATGCATCCCCTGGATATTATTTTATTAAGTGCTCTCATCGCGACGCAATGTTTACAGTGAGAACAGCTCTGAGGTCCGTTCAGAAAGCAGAGCAGTGTGTAAAATATATATCACTCAGTATAACAGGCCCACTGTCTTTATTTGCTTTAGTTTAGTAGATATCTACAAACAAAGAGTCGATATTTTTCTAAAACAATTTAGTGCTTCACATAATAAAATACACAACGGCTGTAGCCTGATTATGCTTTAGGAGCTGTAGGTGCGTGTTCGTGTTGTACAGTGCGTAGATGCAGCGGACAGACAGGTCTCAGTTGGTTTGGTGTCCTCTGCTTACTTTTAATACTTGTAAATAAAACTTTTGGCCCGTAATTTATTTTCCTCATTGGAGCGACCAGAGAGGGAGGGGGGGGGGATAGATCCAGTCTCTGATAGTGTTACGTTATTATGCGAGTGCTCTGATTGATTCTGAAGTTGTATATATTTCTATAAATATATATATATATGTGTGTGTGTTTGTGACCGCATCTGTAGCCTGTTATTGTCTCATTATACCGCACTGTGAATGAATCAAAGTAAATATATAAGTCATCATGAACACATCTGTCCATCAGACAGAGGGCTGCTGTGCCTCCTGTCATCATTAATGGACGTCTCTTTAAAATGACCGCTCAGAGGAGAGGAGTTCTCATTTCTCTAACCGCCTGCTGCTTCCCCTCCTGTCTCCTCGGTTCCCCTCCTCGGCTCCTCCGCTCTCATCTCCCGTGGGCAGGACTAAGTATCGAGGATAGGAGTCGAGGAGGGGAGTTAGAGAAATGAGAAAGGGCCTATAGTGTTCCTTTGTTAGCATCGTTAGTATTTTCTCCTTAAACCCAATACAACATGAAGCTAATTCACAGGATATAAATCAGAGGAGAGCTGGAGGAGTCCCCATGCTGCTTTAATGGGTTTAGTGGTAAAAACAAATAACAGAAAACATTTTCATTCGGGATAAATGCACTTTAAAGAGTTTTCGAGCTGATGAAAGGAAGATAAAAGGCAATGAAGGGTTTTTAGAAACAGAGACGAGTTTTAACTGGTTTCCTCTCCGGTACAGAAGCTCAACCTTTAAAGGAGCTAGTATTTAAATGCATGTTGGGCTTTATGTGCCTTTAGTCAAGGTGGAAAACAAAGAAATAAGATACTGAAATTTAGAAAAATCAGTCAAGCTTTCAGAGAGAAACTTCAATTACTGTTGATATAAATAATAATAGTCCAGATGAGAGGAAGAGGTTGAAACTCGTCCCTGCAGCGGTCAGATATAAAAGCACTTCGTCTCCGGTTGCATTGATAAGAGTTTTGTACCTCCTGTACGTCTCAAGGCATCTCATTTTACATTAAACAGTTCATTTACATACATACATATTAACACAGGAACAGAGCGAGAGAGGGTAGTTGCTATTCAAGTTGCTTATCTGGTAAACTTTAGTCACAGCTGCGTCTTTTTAAAGCGCGGTGGTGTATAAAGTAGCGGCTAACGGGTAGCGGGCTAACGGTTAGCAGACGGTAACATGGTTTCACAATAAAATGTCTGTGCTTCTCCTTCAATAGTGGTCAACACACACAAAAACAACTGTACATAAAATAATGATGGTAACACCAGCTAGTGACATTATTCCAGCCTTTGTGTCTTTACAATTATAATTAGCTAATTTTCACCACAGTGCTAACAGAAAAAGACTGAACAGTTAATTGTTCGTTAGCCAACTAGCTTGCTAGGTTTGTCACTACATGGTTAACCTAGCTAGCCTGTCGACTCTAGCTTGTTAGCTACAACCACTAGCTATTCTAAAACATAAGCTTAAAAAGATTTATAAAGATAACATTTGATTGTGAAAAATATTATAAGCTAGCAACAATTTAAGCTGAGTCACGCTGTCATGCTAACAATAAGCAGCAGTCCTGGTATAGTGATTTCAAATTAGGTTTAGTTGTACTGAAAACAGTCAGTAGATAATAAAGTTATATATTGTAACACTGCTGCTGTAAACTGTACAATAGTTACTGCTCGTGTACAAGTTAGTTCAAAGCTAGTTAGCTAGCATAAGCCGTCCCAGTGTCTGTCTGCCTCCGTTAGCATTATTAATAAAACATAAAACACGTGTATGAAATAAAACAGGAAGTCAGCTAAAGTGTTTGCTAGCCTGTTTTTAGTTTTTTCTCCACAATGTACTAGTGTTAGCAGAAGAAGGAGAGCTCTTAGCATGCTAGTTAATGCTAGCTAACTCATTAATAGCTGGCGAACAAGGTTTTTCCTCATCCCTAAACTGTAAATACAACTGTAGCTACAACGTTGGGTACAAGAGCATTGACTCGCTAACTAGCTTTTAATTTCTAGCTCGTGTTTAAACAAACTGATGTTAACTGAGCTGATGTCTACATTTGCAAATACATACTTAAATCTGATTTCTTACAGAAAATAAACCCAGTTTTTATGTTTAAGTGTGATAGACTGGAATTAAGCCATTAATAGTGTCACCAACATTAGTTACAACTTCATTATATACGTTTTAAAGTTGCTCAGCAATACTAAGAACACATTAGTCTGAGAAAAAACATTTGTTTAGTGGATTGTTATTATATAAAAAAACATTCACATATTCAGGAAATGCGTCTACTCATAAAGAAAAAATAAACGTTCTGTCAAACAGAGTCTCTGCTTCAGCCGGAGGAATGTTTCTAATCAGCTAATCAGCCATCGTTAAATATGCAAATATATCGTTCACAGACAGTAACACATTGACTCAAGAGTTATACACAGATATCCAGTTAATGGAGAGGAAGATGTTCTTGCATAAATCTGTTAAAAGAATAGTTTCAGAAGCCATTTTGGCTCTAAAATGTGCGGGACTGTTCTTTGACTTTGACTTGACTTTGTATTTCAACACTGTAGAGTTGTGTTAGCGTTAGCATCCTTTATCAAGTCCTGAATGGAACAAATGTACACAGAAGTTTCTCATGAAATTCAACATGGACCACGAGGAAAGAAATAGAAATGAACCAGAGACGATCCTGGAGATAAACTGATGATGCACACGTCTCTATTTTTCACCAGACACTCGTCACGTTTTCGAGTCATAACATTAGGAAAGGTAGCGGTTAGCACTGTCTATGAATGTTACTAAAATAAAGATGGAAAGGTCCATTAAATCTCCACATTAAATGAAGCAAACTATTCACAAGATCATTGTGTGCATTTGGTTTAACAAAGAGAACCACAACAGAGTTCTAGTGTTAGCATGTTAGCCGTTATCAGTTATTTTAGGCTGGAATGTCTCCCACAGATATCAGTGGGATAACCCTAAAGTTTAAATGATGTTCATGTTTGTAGAAATATTTATAAAATTCACGCTATTGGAGCCAAACACCGGAGCACTTTAGCTTACCAACGTTAGCATGCATGCTCAATTAGCAAGGTTACGTGCTAACACTTAGCGAACGGCATGCTTGAACCGCTATGTGACTTTTACGCTAGATGAGTCAATGTTCTTAAAGTTTGCATAAAAATAACGGTGAAGAACTGTAATGTTCTTCCAGCTGGAGCTGGTTTATTTGTTCAGAAACAGCTGTGATAAATGTCTGGTGAAAACATTCAAACTAAACACAAAATAAACATCTCAAACCGTTCAATCTCTCTGAACACGTTAGCTTCTCTGCGCAGGTTCTTACAACTCTCCCAAACACACTTCTTTATTTAGAGAGAGTTTGCTATTAAGGATTCATTACAATTTATGATTTGGTCTTTAAAGTGTCAGAAAACGTCACAAATTAGAAGAAACTGAAGTGAGCGTTTCAGTCTGATCACCAGCTCTAATGTTCCCCGCACAGTTTGTTTAAGTATAACTCTTGTTTTAAACTCTTCGATGATGCATCTGGAACATGTGCTGCTTCAGAGGGGAATCCAATAGAAGTCTTTTAGTTTTTTTTTTTTTTTTTAATTTAACTTGATGTTTCCAGGTAGGTTTAAAGTCCCGGACGCTCCCAGCTGCTCATGAACGCAACACAACAAATCAGCTGATCATCGTTACAATAAAGACTTGAGACGGACGAGATGAAACAGAGATGATCAGCGACTGCCGTTGGTGACGTACTGGAAGGAGTCGTAGAGCTTGGTGGTGATGGACCTCATGGACCCGTCCACCAGAACACACAGTCTCTCACACACACGCAGATCAGAGGTCACATGATGCCGTTGGTGACGTACTGGAAGGAGTCGTACAGCTTGGTGGTGATGGACCTCATGGACCCGTCCACCAGCTGCTCCACCAGAACCTGCAGCTGCTCCTCCGTCAGAGACATGTGGAAACGCTCCTTCAGACCCCGGATGGTGCTGGATCCGTGGAAGCACGCCAGGTGAGAGCCTGAGGAGACAGGTGAAGAGACAGGTGAGAGCCTGAGGAGACAGGTGAGAGCCTGAGGAGACAGGTGAGGAGACAGGTAAGAGCCTGAGGAGACAGGTGAGAGCCTGAGGAAACAGGTGAGAGCCTGAGGAGACAGGTGAGGGGTCAGGTGGAGGACTTTTATACAACTGTTTACAATATTACTTTTTTTAGGACTTTTACGACACATCACTTTTTTTTACGACATACTATAGTATGAATTTTTTCAGGACTTTTCCCGCATGCTATCCTATGACTTCTCCGTGTCTCATTAAGATAAACTATGATATCTTTGTAAACATGTTTATTGAGCACTGGGACTCGTTACCCTGCTGCATGATCTCCACGATCTGCAGAACCTTCTCCATGTGTTTGCGAGCCGCGATGAGACCCTGCAGCATCAGCATCTTGTAGTAGATGAACATGTCTCCGTCCAGACCCCCCATCACCTGAAACACATGTCAGTCACTTCAACAAATCAAGACGTGGAATTCAGCAGGAACTCAGAGATCCAGTTCTCTCTCATCACGTGCTCAGCAGCTACAGTCCTCCTCAAACAGAGCAACATGAATCTAAAGGTAACAGCAGATACATATCCTGAAAATTAGTTGAACATGTGTTCATTCTCTGAGCTGAATGTTAACATCACCGAATCTACACATCCGTCACATCTGCTAATCTGCCTATATTGTAATTGATAATAATGTATAAATTAAAGCATTACTTTAGCAGAGCAACCTGAATGTGTTTTCATACATATCATTGCATTCATTTGATAACAGTTAAGAGGTGCAATGTTTTGAGATGTGCAATTAAATAGAAATAAAATCGAAATAGTGCCAGAAGAGTCTGTATAACAGCAAAATGCAAACAGATGAAACTCACGTCCACAAACTCCGAAGTGAGTTTGAAGGCGGACGTTTCGAATCCGAGGTTTCGAGGTGAGCTGGAGAGGATGAAGCCGAAGTCGATGTGGATGATGTGACCTTCAGAGTCCAGGAGGATGTTCCCGTTGTGTCTGAAGAGAGACAACATACAGCACCGTTAGCTTAGCATCAAGAGGTGTCCTCCAAAGGGACCAGTAAGGTTTCTGAGGGTCATTAGAAGGAGAGCATGATGGGAGTTTTGGGGAATTGTGTAATTTCAGAGTTACTGACATCTACTTAATTTCCTTAGAACGTTACAGACTTCCCCCCCCCCTCACCTGTCTTTAACCTGCAGC
>NW_011339285.1:0-2519 GCF_000735185.1 Notothenia coriiceps | reverse complement strand
TGGATTTAAAATAGAGGATGCTAACAAGTGTCTAAATGAGACGACTAAACGTCTTCACGCCCAACATTAGCCACCTTTAGCTTAGCGGTGGTGACGTGAAGTCATGTGACCGTGCTGTAGTTCCTTTATAGCCCAACATTAGCCACCTTTAGCTTAGCGGTGGTGACGTGAAGTCATGTGACCGTGCTGTAGTTCCTTTATAGCCCAACATTAGCCACCTTTAGCTTAGCAGTGGTGACGTGAAGTCATGTGACCTTGCTGTAGTTCCTTTATAGCCCAACATTAGCCACCTTTAGCTTAGCGGTGGTGACGTGAAGTCATGTGACCGTGCTGTAGTTCCTTTATAGCCCAACATTAGCCACCTTTAGCTTAGCGGTGGTGACGTGAAGTCATGTGACCGTGCTGTAGTTCCTTTATAAACAGTGTTTAGCTGCAGTTTGCTTCACTATGTGTGGAGCTGTCCAAGGTGCTGAAACACACCAACAGCTGTATCCATTACATAATCCCATTTCTCTTCCTTCACAGCAGTAACTGCTAACATTAAAAGGAGAGAAGGGGAATTCACAGCTCCCTCACATTAACTACAGATCACACATTATCACTTGATGTGTTGATGAGCTCCAGACTCCTCTCAGCTCCCTCCATGGAATACAAACACGCAGTTAAATGTGCAGACAACTTCTCATCAGCAGGAAGATGCCTAATGTGCATTTAGAAGGTTTTAATGGTATTAAACAGTGAAGCAGTTGTGTGGGGTAGACTATGTGTATTATCCTTATATTTAATGGACCTTTACACAGACTCTCTGCTGAGTGTCTTGTGGAGCAGAGTAACATCTAAATGTGTTTTTTATGTGACTTTCCTGCATGAGGACCCCGGTTTATGCTGGTGTTAGGTCATTTAATTCTAGTATATGTATTCAATATATATATGCACGATAAACTTTTTATATATCTCATCAAAATATAGTCAAATAACGGCCCGTAACTGATAAGAGCAAAGACATTTCGATCTCGTATGAGAGGAGGAGGAGATAACAAATCAGAGGCAGTGACAATAAAGATATTTATGACTTAAAGCCTTCGGGATAACTCGTTTTTAGATAAATACGCTGGCCCTGTTTAGGTGGCTTAAACGGTGACTCCATACTTGTATGTCACTTTAGTTTTCTTGGCCAAGCCTTTTAATAAATCTAAGTATCATAAAAACATCAGATCCGGTTTCTCAAGCGATTGTGTTTCCAGTCAACGCTCCTAAAAAAAATTCAATCACACATTTAAAACACTCAAACGTTGACATGAAATCAAAAGTATTATGTCAACAGATTTCACATGAGGTTAGAAATTATACAAAAATAAATCATGTTCAACTTAATATGATTGCTTTCCATTCACCTTTGTCAATTTGCTGACATAATACATTTAATTAAAAATCAACGTTTCAGTTCTTCAGAGCATGTTAGGACTTTGGAGAGGATGGCATCTTCATCTCACCTCCACAACATGTTATTAATCATAAGTCTATGAGTCTGTGTCCTTCCCTCACTCCACTTACTTACAAGTGTCTACATTATAATACACTCAGTAATCAGTGTGACCAGACTGCGGCCCACACACCAAATGAATACTTAACGAAACACCAGCCACACTTCATTTCTCTCCTCTTATGTCTCTCTCAGCGATGCCGCCTCTGCAGAGACAAAGCTAACGCACTTGAAGAAGTTCAGAACCTCGCTGTCTACAAAACTCAAATCTATTATCATCCGTGCGTGACCGCGGCGCATCAAACGCATGCATCGCACCCCACTGTGGGCTCGTCTTCCAGAGGAACACTTTGGCAGGATGGAGTAAAACAACACAGCGCCTCTCTGCAGAAGGGAGCCGTTTTCCCCTCAACACAACGTGCTGAAAACCTCAGGGGTAATTAGTATCTTTGTGCCTATTGAACACATCAGTAAGGGGTCTGTCACATCTCGCCGGCAGCTTCATAATGCACTGTGAGGAAGAGGAGGAGGGGGAGGAAGAGGAGGAGGGTGGGTGGGTGAAGTGAATGGCTATATATTGTAATTATGCCAAGAGAAATGAAACCGAGGTTCAATAGAGATTTTGATCTGCAGGAGAGGAGAGGACGCATGTCTATAGAAACTGTGGGTGTAATGAGATGTACAGAAACAAAAAGGAGAGAGATCAAAGCATGCAGCAAAAAAAACGATCTTAGAAAAGGAAACGTGGTTTTTAGCTGTCAGAGAAGGAGGTGATGGTATGTTTTGGATACCACTAATATTACAGAGCTGATGTGACTTTCCTTTCTTTTCTTTTTACTTCCTGGACATCATTCTTTTTATATATATCCTGCTTACGTTTGAAGTAAACGGTTATTTTGTGGTTTCTTTGTAATTATTGAGTGTTCTTGTATTTTAATGTGTTTTTTTTATACCTCTGGATTGTGGGAAACAGTATTTTTTTTAATCTTTCTGTGTTCACAAAACATATTTTGAGATTGAAAATAAAGTTGACTTT
>NW_011339284.1:0-3370 GCF_000735185.1 Notothenia coriiceps | reverse complement strand
GTGGCAACAGGATCATAGGATCAGATACTCCTGCTTCCGCGACGTTGCATTTCTTCAATGTCTAAGCTATCGGAGATCTTTTTCAAGTCGGCGTCGAGCTGACTTGCTTCAGGTCGCTGTTCTGGCTTCTCACACAGCATTGGCTTTATTACTAAGTACTAAAAAAAAAAAAAGAACAGGTACTTAGATCTATGTTGCATCAATCAGAGGTGGAAGAAGTACTCGGATGTTTTACTTAATTTAAATTAGCACTACTACAGTGTTAACATACTCGGTACTGCATTCAAAATTCAAGTAAAAGTACAAGAGTATTGGTATCACAATATACTTTAAGTACAAGAATTAAAAATCCTTATGCAGGATGACCCATTTCAGAATAATATCTATTAAATTATTGTATAATAATGATTAATGAATTAATGTGTTCATCATTTTAAATGTTAGCCATGATAAAGATAAAGTTGATTTGAATTACTTCATGTGCTGCTGGGTCACTTGACCTGCAGTGATAAATTAAAGCAACAAAAGCCGTAAATTAAAAGTAGGAGTAAATGTACAATATTTGTATCCACATTGTAGTGGAGTAGAAGTATAAATTAGCATAAAATGTAAATACTTAAGTAAAAAAACAAGCTCCTCCAAATATACTTTTGTGGAGTACTTGAGTAATCACACTTGGTTACGTTCCAACACTGGCATTAAGAAATGTTATGAAACTGCAGTATTACTGCACTCAGCCGTATTTCATACATATTGAAATCACCGGGAAAACAGACAAAGTTTAATTTGAAATGCAGATTGTAAATATAATTTTTTGTGCAATAAACAAATTGTATATTTTTGCAGCGTATGGCAATCATGGCTTAAATTGGTGGAAAATAGTAAAATATACAATTTGAAAGTCAGGGCTCTAGATTGAAAGGATAATTAAATAGATTGGTTTTGATGTATTATTGTCGTTTTTTTGTTTCCTTAAGGGTCTGAGTGTTACATTTTTCATAAACTTTAAGATAGATTTATTATAAGAGACAAGGTTGAACTTCGAACATAAAATAGAAAATCTCACAGCCTTGCTAATGTCCTATGAATTAACACAGCTAAAATGATTGAAAAGTTTAAAAGCGTAACATGTCCCTATAGTTACACAAGAGGGTTAAGAGCATGTTAACATACTAAACAACTAAATTGCATGTACATTGACAAAATGTACAAAAATAACAGACCTCATGGTAGAAATTGTGTTGAAACTCTTTGGGAAATGTCTGCTCTCTGAGGTCGGTCAGAACCTGTGCAGTGAAAGGACATGTTACTGTAATGACAGAACTGAAAAATCTGCTCCATCATGCTGATGACCTGAAATAGTTTCGAACAAAAAAATGTCTGGCAGCATAAAATAGCAGGTTATTACCAATGACAAGTACACAGTTAGCTGAATTTTTAATCGTAGCGAGAAAACTCACCACGGCCCTTTCATGACCCGTGGGCATTTTCCAGAGGAGTTCAGAGTACATCAACCCCAAAGGAAAGATATCAACTTTTCGGTCATAAGTCTTTTGCAGTTTCTGTTTTGATACAATACAAACACAATATTGACAAGAAGGCAAGATGCAGCTGTACAGTATATATCTTAAGTTTATGTTTAATATCCACATGTATAAAGTATATATGTGTTAAAGTCAACGCATGAATCTAATCCAATGGTTATTGAAACCAGTCTGATATTTTTAAGATATTAAAGTGGCTGAGATTAAAACATTTAAAATTTGCGAGAAATCTGAAATTAGTGATAAGGGGGTTTTAATTGTCAAGCAACCACATCATCAAATTTACAAAGTTGTATCAACCGAGTCAGACTACAGACATCACCACTTGCCATTTAATATGCCAGCACTGGAATAAAAATAAAAATTCTCAGCATATTTTTCTTCAATGGTCCTACAAAACTGGCTATAACCCACATTTTAAGATTTGGTAAAACCTTCCCAGCTCTCCCTTTGACATGTGTCAGTACAGAACATCTTACCTGCTCAGGAGCCATGTATGAACGAGTTCCTTTGTACATCAATCTGTTCCTCGGGTTCTCAGCATCGTTGTCATATGTGACCATACCAAAGTCTACGATCTTCACTTGTCCATCTTGCCCAATCATGATGTTGGCAGGCTAAACACGGGAAATAAATAAAAAAAACAAACGTGTATGTTGCGTCTACTCTCAATATGCGTACTTTTGGATTTACACTTGCTTTTTTGAATACATGAATGGGTTCAAACTGAGAAGTATGGAAAAATGCAGTGCACTAAGAGAACCAGGATGGGGGAACCTCAACAACACAGCATAATAAAAATAAAAGTTATACATGTGGGCTTATTACACCATCTTATATATGCACCTCTACACTTCTCAAAGCAGCCACCAGTAATATTATTGGGTTAATACACTGCAAAAACGACAACATTGCTAGACAGCGAGAATTTACACTTTCTCTGAGGGCACAGCAGCCGGTTGCACATTATACGACATAGCAGTTTACTAAGGTAAGTGTCTTAATTGAGAAGAAGCAGTTTTCATGATCGACGTGGTGGAATAAACTTTTTTTCCTCCACTTTCTCTTACCTTCAGGTCCCTGTGGATGAGCATCTTAGAGTGAATGTACTCGACTCCTCTGACTATTTGCTGAAACTTAGTTAGAGCCTCTTCTCTTCTCTTGGAGTCTCGCAGAGATTTCTCCTCATTCTTCTCGTCTATCCACACTCTGAGTGTGTAATCACACAACTCCAGCTGAATATATAAGTACCTTATCGATGGATTGATAGAACACCTGGAGGAGAAAGAGAAGACAAATGAAGAAGTGCATACCTCAAATACGTATCTTTATTGGATATCGGATTGTCGCTTACTGTGTAGAGCTGCCACTCTCATCTGGACTGTATCCTGAATCCTCCAACCAACAGGTGAAGTATCGCACGATGTTATCGTGATGGAGTTTTATCAATGTCTTCACCTCTGGCAGAGCTTTTTCAATACTAAGGAGAAGAAAATAGCTTTACTCTAAATTTACTTTTTTTGCACTTCATCTTTAAATGTTATATTGCACTGGGAAAAGTCTAATAAAAAACATGCAACGTAATTATAATGTTTGACTTACTCTCCACATTGTACAATTTTTATTGCATGATTCTTCCCAGTCAGTTTTTCTATTGCCTTAAAAACTTGACCATAGGTTCCTTCGCCCATATTCTCTATGCAGTCAAAGTCTGATCTAAACCTAGTGAAAGAAAAAAAAAGTATTTATTATTGTATATTAAAGGTGGGGTATGTAATTTTGGAGAAACCAGCTCGAGTGCGCTAGAATTTGAAAGTACACATCCG
>NW_011339283.1:0-2298 GCF_000735185.1 Notothenia coriiceps | reverse complement strand
CATTAATTAAAACAATGACTAAGTCAGCATACTATCACCTTAGGAACATATCTAATAGACTTGACTACTGTAATGGTGTCTTTACAGGTCTCACTAAAAGATCGAATAGAAAGCTGCAGCTGATTCAGAAGAACAGTCCTCACAAACACTAAGAAAGTGGATCACATCACTCCTGTTCTGAAGTCTTTACACTGGCTTCCTGTGTGTCAAAGAATAGATTTCAAAATACTGCTGCTGTTTATAAAGCACTGAATGGTTTAGGACCAAAATGCATTTCTGACCTCCTGCTAAATTATGAACCATCCAGATCTCTCAGGTCTTCAGGGAGTGGTCAGCTTTTTGTCCCCAGAGTCAGAACTAAACATGGTAAAGCAGCGTTCAGTTATTATGCTCCAAATATCTGGAACAAACTCCCAGAAATCTGCAGGTCCTCTGCAACTCTTACTACTTTTAAATCCAGACTGAAGACTTATCAACCAATGTAATGTTTTTCATTTTTGTAAAGCACTTTGAATAGCCTTTTGTTGAAAGGCGCTAAATAAATAAAGTTAATAAACTGGCCTTGCCTGCCTTACATGTTTTGAATTGGGATGAAAAAAATTGTATATGTTCAATTAAATGAGTTATCTGATCATGATCGCAGGAAACATCTCGGCCCGGACTAATGGATGTGAAAGAAATAAACTCTTAGGGTTTGAAGATAAGCACTTTGGTCAGCTGCTGTGTCTGCACCACACTGCAATTAGTTCTTACAACAACAGCTCACTGTACAGAAAGAGAGAGCGTCCTGCCAGTAAATCATTAGAGATATGGAAAATAAGAGATGACTTCTCTAATGAGCAGCAGCCTCCACGGTAGATAAATCCCATTTGAAAGATTAAAAACAAGAGGAGGTGAGTGTTGATTCACGTTTGTATGACTTTTACTTGCTGCTTAGCCCATACACACACACTGTATATCCCATATGCTAGGCTCTAATGCAAATTCATGAGTAATACATCCTAAAGATGCAGTTCTAAGCTGAAAGTGAGTGAGCTTTAAACTTCTCATCAGTTCCAGTAAGACCATTTATCCCTCCAGAAGCAGTCAAAGATTCATTCAAAAATAATGTAATACGTGATTATTAATATTCAGTGGAGCAAATATCACCGTAAAGTATTATGTATTCATTAAACACTCAGAAAATCTACTATAAGAGCTGGAACAGTCAACATCCATTTTAAAAGACCTAAGGAAACTGAACATTTACTTGGTTACACAACATAACAACAAGGAAGAGCAACAGATTGATATAGGTTAATCCAGTGGTTCTCAAACTTTTTCTGTCATTCTCCACTTCGAACAGGTGAGCCTTTTCAAGCCCCACCTGTTCCTCATCGCTCCAATCAAATGGAAGGCCAGGCTTAAAATGGTCAAATGTATCGTTCTACAAAAGGGGTCTCCAACCTTTTTTAGGATGAGAGCTACTTTCAAAAAATAAAACAAGTCGTGAGCTACTTTTAATCCTCTTTTTTAGTTTTTTGCAGTGTATATATTTAGCACATTTGAACATTATTATATTCTTACCTTTAACCTTTGTGTGCTGTTTGGGTCTGTGGGACCCGTTTTCAGTGTTTACTAAAATAACATGTATTCAATTTAATTATTTGAACCTGCTTTATTTGGGGGTGGACCTCACATCCTCTAGGGGGGTCCGTGGGCTTGCACCCCTGGAAAGAAGTGAAATGCATCAATCTGGTGCACTTTGAGCACAACAAGAATGTATGGATACAGCTCTCAACACTCAGATGAAAGAGAGCTGTATACTTTTCAATGATCCAAACATCTTTAGAATATGATCACAACCAATAACAAACCATTTAAACTTGTTTATTCTTATCTTATGTTACCTATAGTTAGCATTCTTTCTTTTTCTTTATGCATATTTTACTAATCACTCCCCTTTTAAACAGTTTTTTTTTTACTGTCCTATAGTTGGAATAGTTGGACCTACATTGGAATGATTTCTTACTTAATTTTTTACAACTAGGCTATATTAAATAGATAAAGGTGTGCTCTCTCTCGCTCTCTCTCTCGCTCACAGAGACTGTGTGCTCCTCCGTGGCGATGACAGCTTGTGTTAAAAAATAATAAACATAGGCCTATTTGTAAAGTGGGGGGACACAAACGGGATTTTGAAAGGTTTCACGGTTAAACTCCTTATGAAGTGGTGAGATGCCGCTCCATATTGCTGTTCTTCCCGGCTGCAACGCTGTTGTGTGTGTGTGTGTGTGTGTGTTTGTGTGTGTGTGTGTGTGC
>NW_011339282.1:0-3921 GCF_000735185.1 Notothenia coriiceps | reverse complement strand
TAATCAATGGGTAGGGTATTGCTCTTGTTGTCCTTAGCAAAAAGCTACAATTGAATGTTGCTGTTATTGAAAACTATGCTATTTTTATAATAAGGTCTTTGGGTAATACAAGCTTAAGATATTTAGACGTTGTGCTCCATGACATAAAATACTAGGGATGCACCGAATATTCGGCCGCCGAAAATTATCGGCCGAAAATTGTTAAAAAGGCCCTTTCGGCTTTCGGCCGAAAGGGTTCTAGCACCGAAAAAATATCACCGAATGTCAGGGAACAGGGTTACGTTGGTAAGCTAACGTGTTGTTGTGAAGACGTAATCAAAACGCGGCGACAAGCACGGCGCGCGACCATGCTCGCGGCTAGTTCACAGCCAACATGTCTGGCGCTTGGAGATATTTAAAAATATCAGAGAAAGAGGCGCGGATTGCGATTTGTAAAACGTGTTCAGCTGACATTTCTCGAGGGGGTGTAACTGCAAAGACTTTCACCACTTCGGGATTACTCCACCACTTGAAATCAAAACACCCGGACAAATATGCGGAGTAAGATCAAATCACAAGCACTGACAGCGAGAGACTGTTCAGCGCTGCCTCCATGTGCTTGATGAGAAGAGGACAGACTTATGGCTGATAAAGCAGAGAAGCTACTGTTCAATTAAAAAGAACCTCCCTACTTTTCCTTAATAAGTAGACAAGGCTGGCTTATCATAAGCTTATCTAGTTCTACATGTCTACTCTATACCCACTTTCCTGAACCTATTTTCATTGTGAGTTATAATTCACCATCTCAGGTTATCATTAGGGGGAAATGACAGCAGCACAGTGTTCAATATATTGTCTTTCGGTATCTAAATGATACAATGTTGTTTACATTGCTCATGAGGACCTACCACCTTGTTTGCAGTCTGATGTAATTTAATTTGTAATTGATTGTGGATTTTGTATCCAGTTTTTACTTTATGTATCTTTATACAATGTTTACTACTTTGCTTATGAGGACAGACAGCCTTATTTACAGATTCTTGAAATTCAATTGTAATTTCATTTGTAAATAGTTACATTCATGTGGATTTATCCAGTTTGCACATTTGTATGCATGCACTTATAGGTGCATTTGTTGTTGTTGAAGGCCTGACTGTTACAGTCTTTATTTACACTATTTTGTTGTAGGCCTACTGGCCTAGATGTTTATGCAGTTTTAAAGCACCAAAAGTGCTGAATAAATGTTTTATGGACCCATAATAGTGATTATTATTTAAGTTAAGTTTTGCCATAATCATTTATCTTTCCATAATCAGGCAGCTGAACAACATTGGTAAAAAATGTAAACATTATATATATATATATTTCTATTAATCATTTTCGGCCTTTCGGCATTCGGTTTTCGGCCAACTGTTTCCTATTTTCGGTATCGGTTTCGGCCAAGAATTTCCCATTCGGTGCACCCCTATCTGTCATCATTATGTTTCATTTATATAATGTGACCCGATAATAAACATGTATTCCATACATCACGTCTCTCCTGATTGAACTCCTATTGACATAAATGTTAGGATGGATTATCAGTAATCATTTCAAAGTGACACAGACACATTGGATTACCCTTCAGCAGCGTTTTAATGCCATTGAACACAACTTCTGATCAGAAAACAGCAAAGGTTAGACGTAATTGCCCTTTTGGCCACGTAGAGTGAAGTTGTTTGTTGTCTGGTTTCGCTTTCGCTGCTGCGAGTTTTGGTCGCACAGTGATGATACTTATACCACTGGAATCTCAGCTTTCATATGATATCTTGTTTGTGCAGATCCGAAGAAGTATAACATATTTCTACCATGAGTTATGTGCTAATTGCGTTAGCACTCTTTCGCTTAGTGCTAATTCAGAGGCTCGGCGTTAGACTTGTGCTGTTTCTGTAAAAATGGTTCATATCGTTAGGTAGCTGAGTTTCTTCCCGTTAAGTGGGTATGACACATTCATAGGTTGTTAAATGTTAAGAAGCCCTCAGACGCTGTTTCTTGAAAGATGTTGATGGGCTCCCGGGCTTAACAGGTTAATACAAAGCTTCCTAAGGTCAACACTCTTGAATCCTTCAAAAGGTCTCTCACTTATTCACTCTAGCTTTCCATCTCTGATCAACAGACTCCCCACTTTACTCACGTGGATTAGGGCTGCTGTTTATGTTTCTTTTTGTTTCCTTTGTGCTGTTTCTGATTTTATGTAAAGCATCTTTTAGCACCAGGAAAAGCAAAGCAAAAAGTATTATTATTATTAGATTCAGATTCAAAGGCTTTATTGTCATATGCACAAAGCCACAGTGTAGAAATGGCAATGAACATCTTATGACCTGAGCTCCTCCAACAATGCAACATATATCATAAAATCCAAGTAGTGCAACAAGTATATTATGAATGTTTCCGTGTGTAGTTGCATTGACTTACTGTGCAGCTGCCTCCATTCTTGCATGGGTTGCTGTCACACTCGTTGGTCTCGATCTCACAGTTTTTCCCGGTGAATCCCGGTCGGCAGGTGCAGGTGTAGCTGCCCTGACCCGTGTTGGTGCAGGAAGCTTCGTTCTGGCACGGCTTGTGGTTCGTGCAGTAGTTCAGATCTGGATTTAGATAAAAGACAAACAAAGGTTAGCCAACAAACCAAAAGCAGAGCCAGCGACAAGAGCAAACAAATCACCAACAAACCAAAAGCAAAGCCAGCGACAAGAGGAAACAAATCACTCTCTTGATCTAACTTTTCTGTCCATAAAATGACTGACACGCTGAAACGCTAATGTGTAGTTTGTTTAGTCTCAGAGCAGCTATGTTTCCTCTACACTTCATCCAGATTCCTTGTGAAAATACCAATTAAAAGGAATACCAGCTATGCTTTTATAGCCTTTTTAAGTCAGTGATTAACCCTCTCATTATTATTTTAATGAATTTCAATGAATGTCATTAAGTCTAATTATGAGAACAGACCAAACAGCATCTGTGGTCTGAAGGCTGGCTGCGAGGGAGACGATTAAACGAGTATAATTTGTGAATAAGTAGAACATTAGTCTTCTTTAACAGCCACAGTGGCAGATGTGTGTGTGTGTGTGTGTGTGTGTGTGTGTGTGTGTGTGTGTGTGTGTGTGTGTGTGTGTGTGTGTGTGTGGACACTAAATGCTGAAACTGGTAGAAGATCTTCAAATCAGGATTATACAGATTCCTTCAAAACATTTCAAAATAAAACTTATTTAAGAAAGCCTCCACCAGAGCACTGCTAGGACACATTGGAAAAGGCCTGGACAATTTATTTCACTTTAACCTCTTCAGCCCCCCTGGAGGTGTTGCTTTGTGGACATATACAATATAACAGTCTGCTCTGATTGGTTAGCTGGCCGGCTCTGTTGTGATTGGTCAACCCGCTTAACCTGTTAAGCCCGGAGCCTGTTTTCCAGGTCTCAGGCTCGAAAATGACATTCCCAGAACAAATGACCGTATCTTCACTTCTAAAAGGGTTACATTAATAATCTTTTTTCTCAAAGTAATGATAAACCTGTGAGTTGGATGTAGAAAAGTCAAAATCAATATAGATGTGTTTATTTTAAAGTAAATTCAGATTGAACATAGTAAAATATTTTTAATTATAGTGTCCGTCCAAAAGAAAACATTATTTAACGTGAAAACCACCTTTTTAGAGAGATTTAGAAAATAAAAACCGCTTCTGGGATCCTTTGGGAGGATTTTCCATATCTCTGGAACCCATAGGTCGATTTTTGTGATTGACACCTCTTTTTAACCGTTAGAGCCAATAGCATCGAGGGGAAGTCCCTAAAATCCATCTAAACATTACCCATTGGTGAACGAGTGATGCGCAACCAGCAAGCCCAAAACCGGAAGCTGGGTTACAGCTCTCATGCACTCTATAAGAAAACTCAGTTTTTGACATAA
>NW_011339281.1:0-3371 GCF_000735185.1 Notothenia coriiceps | reverse complement strand
AAGTGGCTTGACCATGGGAATACGGCTATTGTAGCCCATTTCCCGGACACGTCTGTGAACAGTGACTTTTGATACCTGGACTCCAGCTTCAGTCCACTGTCTTTGAAGCTCCCCCAAATTCTGGAAGCGACTCTTCTTCACAATGCTGTTAAGGCTGCGGTCATCTCTCTTGGTTGTGCAGCGTTTCCTGCCACATTTCCCCCTTCCAACAGACTTTTTGTGGATGTGCTTTGAAACTGCACTCTGTGAACAGCTTGCTCTTTGAGAAATTTCTTTTTGTGTCTTACCCTCCTGATGGAGGGTGTCAATGACGGTCCTCTGGACAGCAGTCGGATCAGCAGTCTTCCCCATACTTGTGATTTAGTTTACTGAACCAAGCTGAGTGTTTTTCAAGGCTCAGGAAACCCTTGCAGGTGTTTCGAGTTAATTAGACGATTCAAGTGATTCGTTGAACACCCTACTAGTATACTTTTTCATGATATTCTAATATTTAGAGATAGGATATTTGAGTTTTCTTAAGCTGTATGCCATAATCAGCAATATTAAAATAATAAAAGGCTTGCAATATTTCAGTTGATTTGTAATGAATCCAGAATGTATGACATTTTTGTTTTTTTAATTGCATTACAGAAAATAAAGAACTTTATCACAATATTCTAATTTTCTGAGACAGTCCTGTATATGAAACGGAACACATTTGTGCGTGCATTGAAAATGCACACACGCACACACACACGCACGCACGCACGCACGCACGCACGCACGCACGCACGCACGCACGCACACACACACACACACACACACACACACACACACTCCATACTTAAAGGCTTTTACCGTGACTGTAAACTAAATAACAAACCAACCAAAAACCAAAAGTGGATTTTGCATAATAGGTGACCTTCAAAATCTCCCTAGAAGATTAGTTGTTGTTCGTCATGTGTACCTGCCCTGGCTGAACAGACAGTCTGTGTCTGACTCATCGAAGCCGTCGGGGTTCATCGTTGGCAGGATGTGGATGCGGGTGCTGTTCAGTAACTTCACCGACCAATCCTCGTTGTTTCTGTATCCTTGCACTAAGTCATCGATCAGCTGTAGCAGCAACACCCGGCCGAGAACCTGCAAACACACACACATCAAACAATGAAACCCCTCCACCTCTTTGGAGTTTACGGTTCATGTTGAAAGGTATATCGTTCGGTAGAAATGCGTCGATAATATTTACATCAGTTTGCCAGGTCTCAGAGATAGCAATGATATCAAAAGATCTATTTATGAGTTCAAGGAATAGTTTTTCCACTGTTTGCATAAAGATGCATTAAAGTGGATTATTGAAAGGCCTTTGATGTCGTTGAGTTGTGTATTGAAGAGCTTATCACTGTAGTAGCTGCAGTTTCCTTTTAGGTTACTGTAAACATTACAATCTGGATCAATGTGGGTGTCAAAGCAGTTATCCTTTTGTGGATTTTCACTTAAGAAATCTAGGTGTTTATATTGTTCTTCAAAGGCCATTTGGACTTTTTTAGGATCGGGTGATTTGGGTTTATCCTGAATTTGTCGAGCTAAATGCAGTGTAGTGAATCATGATACAAGAAATGATGTGAACAATCATAGGAAAAAAGAGATAACTAAACATAATGATTCGTACATAACAATTTATTCCCTTAAAAATATTTATTTTATACATTTAACATATTTTAAAGGTATAACTAAACCCTCCCCAGAATGCACATCAAGGCAAGGCAATTTTATTTATACATAGCACTTTTCAGCACGTGGCGATTCAAAGCGCTTTACAAAATAAAAACAAAGGACATTTAAGAACAAATATAGTATAATTATTAAATGGCATTTAAAAACAGGCATAAAAAGCAAAGATAATGAAATAAATAAATAAACACAGCAGGTACAGAATACATGACTAAAAGGCATACTTTGAGTAAATAGATGCGTTTTTAGTCTGGATTTGAAAATAGGAAGTGTTTCGGCGGACGTGCACGATTTAGGCAGTTTGTTCCAAATTGTTGGGGCATAATAACTAAAAGCTGCTTTTCCATGTTTAGTGGTTATTCTCGGAACAGAGAGCAGACCCAGAAGACCTGAGACTCCTGGATGCTTCATAGTGATGGAGGAGGTTGTCTATATACCTCGTATATACATTTAGTGATTTAAAAACTAGCAGTAGTATTTTAAAATCAATTATTTGGTCGACTGGAAGCCAGTGTAATGATCTCAGAACCGGAGTGATGTGATCCACTTTTCTAGTGTCAGTGAGTACTCGAGCAGCAGCGTTCTCAATCAGTTTTTTTAGTGAGCCCTTTGAAGACACTATTGCAGTAGTCAAGTCTACTGAAAATAAAAGCATGGACAAGTTTTTCTAAATCCTGTTGGGACATTAGTCTTTTAATCCTTGATATATTCTTCAGGTGATAATAAGCAGACCTAATGACTGTTATAATGTGACTGTTGAAATTCAGGTCTGAGTCCATCACTACACCCAGATTTCTGGCTTTGTGAGTTACTTTGTAGTCTGCCGACTGAAGCTCTGCGATTACTTTTAATCGGTCCTTCTTTGCTCCAAAAACAATGATCTCTCTTTTTTGTTTGTTTAATTGGAGAAAGTTCTGAGTCATCCAGACAGTGATGTGCTCAATGCACTTGCTCAGTGTTCTAATCGGAGAGTAGGCTCCTGGTGTAATTTTAAAATAAATCTGGGTGTCGTCTGCATAGATGTGATAGCTTAGATCGCTCTTTTTAATAATTTCAGCCAGAGGTAGCATATAAATATTAATAAGCAAAGGTCCTAAGATGGAGCCTTGAGGAACCCCGCATGACATATTTGTCAAAGTTGCTGTGTAGTTGCCGATTGAGACAAAGTATTTTCTGTCCTTTAAGTAGGAACTAAACCAGTTTAGAGCTGTTGCTGAAACTCCCATCCAGTTTTCTAGACGGTCTAGCAATATGTTGTGGTCAACAGTATCAAAGGCAGCGCTGAGATCTAATAATACTAACACTGATATTCTGCCACTGTCTGTGTTCAAATGGTCAATTAAACCAAAATTGGCAGCTCTGCAGGCAGATTGGAGCCAAGTGTGGCGGCTGAGGAGCCTAGTGAAATGCCCTGCTCCGCGGCCTAGCGTTGGGATCGGACCTGAGATAAAAAACTACTTTTCACAGCTCCATAAAAGAATAAAAAGTTTCTTAAAATCCTTTTTTGTCAGCTCCGACTAGTAGTGTATGAAAAAAGACAGTTCAAAATAGCGTCTGGCTTGTAGTCGATAAGGTCATCCATTTTACTTTATCTATTACAGAGGGAGCAATCGACTGGATAAATGCTTAAAATACATAGCTTAGGACATTTTAGATTTTTT
>NW_011339280.1:0-2452 GCF_000735185.1 Notothenia coriiceps | reverse complement strand
CACGGTTGTTGCGTTTCCAGTAGGGCTGGTTTAGGCTAACGTGTACTTTTCCACCTTTTTTCTGGCCCTCCAACAACCGGGCTGAATATACTAAACTAGTGACGTAAACACTCTCGACTGCTGATTGGTCAGAGAGAATCGCTGGCAAGGGCTACAACTACAACAAGATGAACACATTTGACCGTGATTTAATTGTAATACACGTTTCAAAATGATGCCGAAGTAACAACATACTGATACCGGTTAGTAAAAACCATGAATTAATGCTTTGACAAGTCTGCAGACAGACGGCAGGCGAAACACCTTTTAAAATGTGTGTTTTCTGAATGGAGATCGGCTAAGCTAACGCAGTATATGCTCCGACCCTCCACACTCACAACAACGGCCTACAGACAGAAATAAACCAGCGACTGTATTCTCCATGACACAGACAGTCTGTGGTTTGGACTTGTTTAACTTTGGTCTAGTTTCTGAACAGATATGAGGAGCTGTGAGCTCTGAGTGCTAAGAGCTAACGGCTGATTTTGGTTTTGTGGTTCGCATTGAAGATGACGTCACGGCAGTTTTACGCAGCGTCGTTCCGCCCGCCGAACGCCCCGCCTACACTGGGTTACTATAGTTACTACCCCTGTTACTAAACTGTAATGGAAACGCAGCATAAAGTGAGCCTGGCCTACCGAGGCCTAACCATACCGAACCAAGCCGTGCGAGGCCCTGCAGTGGAAAAGCGCCAAAATGTTCGCTCACTATATTCATGCTCTTCTGGATCCAGTCAAATCTGCTTTGAGATGATCTTCTTTATCCTCGTACCTCTTCCCAGAACACCTTCATCTTTCTGATATGCTTTTCTCCTTTCTACATATTTTTAGCTGCTGCTAGTCAATTAAAACTGATTGTTTCTATTAACAACTCCAACCTTTGAGAAACACAACTCATTATTGTTTGTCTCTTTTCTCCAGGAGGTAGCCAGTTCCAGAGTTCAGCTCCAGTAAATATCCCGGGATCCTTTAGCAGCTCCGCCCCTTTTAGCTCGCCTTCGCCTTCTCCACCAATCAGGACGCACTCTTCGCCTTTCTTCTCCACGCCCCTCTCACAGCCCAGCCAATCAGAGAGCACCTTCCTGGGACCGTCGCACAGCTCGTTAGGTTGGTGGAAATATAAATGTCTTGTATTTTATTTAGTCTTCTCCTGCAACCCCAAGGGAACGCCTGAGCAGAACATGTCCTCTTTTAGGTTTTGAAGTGAAAAGTTAATCTACATTTCTATCCCTTCTGCCTGCAGGTCTGAATGGTATGAGCAGTAATATCTGGGAGCACTTCCCCTCGGGGCGGGGCTCTCCGGGGACCCCCCCCACGCTGCTGTCTTCAGGGCCGTGTGCAGAAACCCCTCGTCTGAAGCAGGAGCTGGAGGAGGCGCAGAGGGCGCTGAAGCAGTGGAGCCACAGCTGGAGGCACTCAGCTCAGGTGGGTAGGTAGTGGGGCGAGAGGGAGAGAAACAGCCACAAGGTTTAACTTTATACTAAAGATAAATTATTCGGTAGGTATTTTATGTCTTTTCTTTTATCCTATCAAGCCTAAGAAAATGCAAAAATCTTAAAGGTCCCATGTCATGCCTTTCTGGTTATTACCCGTCCCCTTGTCTGTTAGGTAGCTTTCTCTGCATGTAAGCGGGTCACAAACCCTCAAAGTACACCCTGAGTAAAACTCCCCAGAACGCCTCGTTGGATATTTCTCTTTTTCGTCCTGGGTCCAGTGACGTGACCATACCCAAATGGACCAATCCCTCAGCACCCCCCCTTCCCGCGTCCATGAGTTCCACGGTGTCTCGCTGACCCCACGCAGCAAGCAGGAAACAACACCAGTAACCAGCTCACACTGTCCGCTCCACACAGCGAGCCCCCCAACGTCCCGCCAACACGGCACCCAGACTAGGGTTGCATATCGTTGACTTTTTTACGATACCGATACCACTGAACGATACCCATACTCAACCGATACATATCGTGATACTTTGAAAATGTATCATCCCACAATTACTCCCATGAAGCGCTTTACGATATAGTTAACATGTCAAATGAATATTACATTCAATTGTGGGACTTCTTGGACCTTTTAGTAGGCTACTGAACAAACAATGAAAAATACATTAAAGATATGAAGAAAACCGATTATGGAATATCTTTTGATAACACCCGCCATCAGCTGTGCCGCGTGAATAGCACATCTTGTCAATGCAAACAGACCGTTATAGCACCGTTATAATTAATGTTAAACCTGAGATTCGACTAGAGAACAAATAAATAAAGAATAATGGTCATGAGATCTCGGCATTGCACAAACAAACAAATCTCATCTTTAAAATCAACATTTGCCTTCACTGGTGAGAGAAAACAAATCCCATCAGTTCATTTGTGGGACTTACCTTTCTAGTATTGAACAAACAATGAAAAATA
>NW_011339279.1:0-4047 GCF_000735185.1 Notothenia coriiceps | reverse complement strand
CTGCAGGGTAGCTTGTGGATTTACTCCAGGTGGAACTAAAGTCTGATTCAACACTTGATTATATTTCACATCATTCATCCACATCTGTAAAGTAGTTTGTATTAAATACATGTGGTGGAGTAAAAGTACACCTTTACCTCGGAATTGCAGTGGACTATAACACATTGAAATACTCGAAGTAAAGTCCCTCAAAATGTAAATTAAGTACAGTACCTTCGAGTAAATGTACTTACGTTAACTTTACACCACTGACCTCTCCCCGTCTCATCTGCTGAGAGTCACTCCCAGCCTCCCAGTAGACTGACTGCTACTTGAAACCATGGGCGTAGGAAGCTATCCTGAATGTGGGGGGACATTTTAACGGGGGTGTGGTACTTTTATGTGGCTGTACCAGCGTGAGGAAAATGATGGGTACATTTTGTAATTTCATCCAGTAGTAAAGAAAGGAAACATATTTGATTATTAATTCAGAGCCGTCTTTGAATTAATAAAAAGTAGTTTAAATGCCCATTTTTTGTACATTTATATACAACAATAGATATTTGTGAGTGCATTGAGAGATATTGTTGTGGAGAGTCATTTATATTTAAATCACAACATACATTTGTGAATCCTTCTGTGAGCATTTATTAATATTGAGACTGATCTGACTCCATACGGATGTTAAGTTCACCTAGGAATGGTATTATTGACTTAAATGTTAAAATACATGTTGCTCTTCTGTCTATATTGGTCATATGATGCCCCTTGACTGAAATGTTTCCTGTTCAATTTCCCCACTGATTTCCTTAAAATTCTGGGATGAGAGTCCACATCACAATTTACTCTAAACTGTCATTTCCCTTTCATCACTCACCTCAGCAATGGACCTCTCTCCACTGTCCCTGTGTTCTGCCTCTGACTCACTCTCAAGCCCCTAGATGTCAAGAGAGGTGGTGAAGTGATCATTATTTATTGAGCAGCAGTACTCTTTCACATTGAATCATAACAAGTCATACTGAATGTAAATACAACTGACTCTAAAGTAAGTCCCAGTCTGTGACATTGGACATTTTGAAGACTCAAAGTCCCAAGCAGTAGGTAGAATATTAGCTAGTCTATGTAATGTGCACAGAAAATAAATAGTTAACTGAATACTGGGATGGAAGTTGCCTATAAGCACAAAGTAAAACATAAACACACACAAAAAGCTTCTGAATGAGAAGAAGTATAATTAAAACATAATGCACATTACCATTTTGAGAGAGAGTACCGAAGCTAAAGAACTCGGAAAATAATCTCTTATCGAACTGAGGCTCCAGTAAAACACACTGACTGCATCTACATGGACATCAGGAAGCCGTTTAGTATTATCCCGGTATTTCGATGCCTTTTCTCATCTAAACTATTCAGTATTTGTATCTCTCTATCATGACATAAAGACGAAACTCCTCTCCAGAAGTGAGACGCCGCCGCCGCCGCCGCCGCCATCACTGTTAACTGATTAACTGCTACCAGCTGATGATGAAAATGTTCTTATGTCCATGTTGTCTGGGGGAGAACAAATATATCAAACCAAGAGATCGTCAGCTTAGATTTTCGCTGTATTAACAATGTCCTGAACACTTGGTGTGTGTGCCTTACCTACGCTACCGGCATCGCTTCATACAACAGACCTGAGCTTTCCAACTATGGCAACACTCCTTGAACATGCGCGCGCTATGTGAGAATCTGCCTTGTTACAAAGTAGCAGTGAAAACATGGTACGGAGTTTCATTGATTTGGGCATTCTCTCAATAAGCAAGTGGAATGGATTTGATAGTGAAGCACTGACACAGCGCTCTACAAAGTGTGGCGAGTGGATAGACCGATTCACGGACTTTCCGCAGAGTAAAAGTGGGGGGGTCTAAACTAATCATTTGAAAAAGTGGGGGAGACTTGTCCCACCCTCATATAATGGCTGCGACGCCCATGCTTGAAACGTGTCTGCAGAGCGGACTTCTCTACCGGGTCACAGTTTCCACGCCATTATTGGGATTTCAAGAGGCTTCCCCGGCAGTGCTGCTTACGTTGCGTTTTTCTCCTCCTCCCCCACTGCTCCCCGCTGGTATTACCCAATTTAAAAATAATTATTACATCCATTAAGAGGGGGGGACTCTCAGAGAGAGAGAGAGAGAGAGAGCCATTATGTTGATGCAGGTAATGGGAAGGCCTGGGGAAAGTGTGCAATAAGTGGGACTGAGCTTATCTCCCACCTAGACTGGCCTGAACAGCATTAATTACCTGTCCCTGCCTGGCTCTCTCTGTGGAGCCCTCCGCCCCCTCACATCCACCATCACACCATCCTTCTTCCAACCTACATCTATCCAAGCGATTCTGCTTAAAGGAGATTCCTACTGATTGACATAGAAGGGCATGAGGTAGCAATGGTGGTTAGGGGCCCTGTTATGCTCATTTTCAGGTGTATATCAGTATTTAGGGTCTCTACTGGGACATATCTCATGCTCATGTACAAAAAGCTCTTTATTTTTCTCATACTGCCTGTGCTGCAGCACCTCTTTTCACCCTCTGTCTGAAACCAGAGCCCAGTCTGCTCTGATTGGTCAAAGCAATAGAAGCGCAAGTGTTACATAGTGATGTCACTATGCTGCAGAAGTAAACAATGTAAGCGTGTCAGGCAGGGGGGGGGGGTTGTCAAGCCCAAGGAAGTGCGCTGGAAAATGTCCATAGTCATTAAGTCATTAGGGTCGAACAGTTTTAAAATGCGCTGTATCCAGATCTCTTTATCCATGGTGAGAGTCTGGGAGAGAAACTCCCTCTGGAGGGAACACAGGGATTTTAGCCTTTGGAGACCATTGACATGCACAAAATGCATGGTAATATAGTCAACAAGTCATTCTACCCAAATGACAAAATAGATAACTTCATAGTCCATATTGGTGCCCTTAAACAGAATTACTTTTTACTAGTGTATAATGAGGCCCAGAATTGCCATGGGCGCAATACTGTGGTGGAAAACTTAAAGGGTAGGGAATGTGAAATGTAGGAGGCCTGCATGCCCTCTACTGTATCTCCAGTCCAGAGGTTGCGCTAGACTTTTTCGCTGCCCGTCATTTTGACGGACAGGATCGTAACATTTCCGTCAAAATCCATTATTACCCGTCGACCTGTACACAACTCTGCCGGGGGGCGGAGAGAGCATGCTCGTGAAATGTTAGTGCCGTGTTATGCATGCCCACAGCACCTCGCGGGAGCGCGCACAGCGTAAAGCAAATACTTTTGTTGATCTGTTAGGCAAAGTTAGGTTTGGAAACTATATAATTTCCTTTTGGGGCGGGCATGCATAACACGGCATAATACCGGAGCCCCGCTGCGGGGACACTTTGTCGTTGTTCTGAGTTTGTTCTAATCTGTCAAAATGACGGACGGCTTTCAGATTTTTCCGTCATTGTTAAAAAAATTCCATCATAGACGGAAAATATTCGGTTAATGCGACCTCTGCTCCAGTCCTTGGATTGTTTTTACAATGTACAATGTCTCCAGGTAAATAGTGTAGCTCGTGCTAGTCCCTGAAGACGAGCTCATCTGAGTCAGAGTACGTCAGTAGTATTATTCATCCCGCTTCCATCACATTAGTATGCATAGAAAGTGAAAGGTGCTGTGACAGGTCACACCTCTCCCTACTTATGCTAATGAGCTAAGTCCCGCCTCCCCTTTGTTCGAGGTGTGAGATCTCAAGTAGGTGTGATATCCCAAGTAGGTGTGAGATCCGTCGATAGGAGGGGGGTTATGTGTATTCACAGGTGTGAAAAGTCCCCACTGTTGCGCCTTATGGTGTATAATAAAAAATGTTTCAATCACATTAGTATGCATAAAAAGTGACAGGTGGGCCCGCCCCCAAGTCTATTAAAACAAAATGCCGCTTCCATCACATTAGTATGCATAAAAGTGACAGAAGGGCCCGCCCCAATTATGTGATGTCAGAAGACCGAAGGGGTGGAGTGAGATAAAAAAAAAGAACCCCGTGCAGATAAAAAGCCAGTCATTTCCAATCATCAAGTCATCTTT
>NW_011339278.1:0-2329 GCF_000735185.1 Notothenia coriiceps | reverse complement strand
AGATTAGCCGCACCGTTATATAAGCTGCAGGGTCGAAAAATGGGAAAAAAGGCGCGGCTTATAGTCCGAAAATTACGGTATTTCATTTCTGCTTGCGTGTTTGGGTTGCACAGTTTTTGCTACTTCCAAGAGCCTTTGCTCTCTGTGGGGAGGGACGGGGTGCAGGCAAGGCAAAGAGGAGAAGCCCAATCCGTCAGCCACGCTGAGGCATCATGTTTAGTTTAGCTCAAGCCAATATGACACAAGTAAAGTCTTTATTTCAAGTAGGAATTATATTTGAAGTGAAAGAAATAAATCAAAGTAAATATGAATGTGCCTGATAAATATAGACATGTATCTATTAACATCACCAAGACAAGCGACATTATGATAATTAATTAATGATACCAACCAACCTATGCCAGGGCCAAGGCGACCAATGTCTGTCAACTCTGATATCTGCAGTCAGGAACACAAGTGGACCAACAACCATGTTACACTGCAAGGGTTTTTCAAGTTTATAGTCAGAGAGACAGGATTAAAGTGGAGGAAGTACGGCCAGTGGGCTCCCTGTTATCACCTATTCTTGAGTTTTAATGTATCCAGCATTTAGTTATCATTGAGATATTACATGTCTGAGGGTGAAAAACTGCATATTTTCTGCTGTGACATTGGCCATGTTGACATTTAAAAAGAGTGATCACATAGAAAGTCAAACACAAAAAAAGGTTGTTGAGTATAGCCACAAAGCTTCTGTTACAACAGCTAACTCAGCTACACCCACACACACACACACACCCACACACCCACTCACTCACTCACTCACTCACTCACTCTCTGCACCAGTATGATACATGCTCCAGGACAAGTGGTGAATATGCAACTGTTAAATGAAGTCTCTTATGGCGCATTTCCACTACACGACCTCGCTCGGCATCACTCGGTATGGCTAGGCCTCAATAGGACTGGCTCACTTTATGGCGCATTTCCATTACAGTTTAGGAACAGGGGTAGTATCTAACGCAGTGTAGGCGGAGCCGTGACGTCATCTTCAATGAGAACCCCAGAAAAACAACACAGCCGTTAGCTGTTAGCACTCAAGCTCACAGCTCCTCATACAGGGTTCTTACACCTTTTCCAAAGTCAAATTCAAGCACTTTTCAAGCATTTTCAAGTTGCATTTTCAAGCTTTTCAAGCATCTTACAGCTGTTGTAAATTACATATTTATCTACATGTACTTATACTCAAATGAGTATTTCCCTGCCTCACATTAAATCAGATGTTCGTTATGCTGTATAAACAACCAAATGTGTGTTTTGTGATAGCATTCTATACGAGGGTGAAAAATTAAAGAAAAGAAAACTAAGTTTAATATTTCAAAATTAGTGATCTGTACGTAGATTGGGCATGCCATATAACCTGTCTGAGCCAATATAAAACAATCAGCCAAATAACTTTTCAATACATTATGATTACTATTTTTGAGGTACTTTTAGGTTGGCAGTAAACACAAGTCAGAGGTACATGGTGTACTTCGACTCCACTAGATGTATTTAATACCTTTAGTTACTTCACAGATGTGGATGAATGATGTGAAATATAATCAAGTGTTGAATCAGACTTTAGTTCCACCTGGAGTAAATTCACAAGCTACCCTGCAGTATACAAAGTCATTCAAACTAGCTGCACCTTTACCAGCTTTGAGAACACTTTAATTATCAATCATTATAAAACATATCATATATATTATTCTGAAATGGACCAATCTGCACAATCACTACTTTCACTATTTTGATGAGAATACTTTTCTACTTTTGCTTGAGTCACATTTTGAATGCAGGACTTTTACTGTGACAGAGTATTCCTACACTCTGGTACTTCTACTTTTACTCAAGAACAAGAACTGAGTACTTCTACTTTTACTCAAGTACAAGATCTGAGTACTTATTCCACCTCTGGTATTGTATTAGCCTGAATTGTAGCCACAAAATCATGCAGAGCTGCATAAAAATAGACTCACAATGGTAACAAGTGGAAAATAATATATACAAATGTGTACAATGATTTGTAGGTAATTTTGACTACTCAAGACACCTGACTTATACATCTTCAAAGGAAGACTGTTTCTTCTACAATTACATGGGATTAAAGCAAAATGTAGTTTTACTTCTATAATACTTCAATTTTATATAAAAGACAGTTTGTTTTCATCTGTTTTCAAATAAACAAAGTAGTGGCTTTCAGAATATTAAACTTGTTTCGGCAAATTCAGATGATAAATACAACTTTGAAGCTTGTAATGGCATAATTACAAGCTTAGAACGGACTAATGTAACATCACAGCAAGCA
>NW_011339277.1:0-5337 GCF_000735185.1 Notothenia coriiceps | reverse complement strand
ACCTGCTTAAAACCCTGGTTCCCATATTCAGACTTCGCCAGTTCTCGTTTATTCTTCAGTGGTAAACTATCGTCCAGGCCTACTAGTGTTTTTTCCTAGTGACTTTTTGATGCTCCTAGTGAAGGGAGATCATTTCCTAATCCTGCTTGTTTTCCTGTTCCAGATCCACAAACTCCAGCCGCTCTGCCTGCCACGTCCAGCTTCCCCTCCTGATCAGCCCAGCTCCACGTCTTCCCCCACTGTGTGCTTCGTCAACTCCTTGTCAGTGTCGTGGACAAAATAAAGCCTCTTTGACACTTCACCACAGTCTCAGTTGTAGTGCTTGCATAGCGGGTTCTCATCTCCAGTCACTTCTCTGGAAACCTAACAGAAGAACTGGCCAATAATGAACCCCGCAGGCACTGGAGCGGATCGCGCCACAGTCCATCATGCCCTGTCTAGTCAGGGTTCCCTTCTGGGTCAACACGACCAGCTTATTCGGGCGTTAGTAGAGAGCAATCAATCCATGGCTCATCATCTCTCTGAGTTAGCTTGCCAGATCTCAGCTCTAACTACCTCGGCTGCAGCTTCTCATGCCACTCCCAATCCAGCTATTTTTCCTACTCCACGTCAGGATTTCCCCATCACCAACCCTTAGCCATTCCACGGAGAGGTAGATAAATGCAGAGGATTTCTTTTTCAGTGCAACAAGGTTTTTCGCCAGCGTCCTGTTTCGTTTGCCGCTGATGTTACCAGGATTAATTACGTTCTGGGTTTGCTCCGTAGCAAGGCTTTAACCTGGGCAGAGGCTTTGAGCTCTTCAGTGGATTATGACTCTCTGCGTTTTGAATGCTTCTCAGATCGTTTTTCTGCTGTTTTTGATCATCCCAATTATTCTGGCTCTGCCGAGAGTCAGCTGCTCAGTTTACAACAAGGAAACCGCACTGAAGCTGAGTATTCCATCGAGTTTCACACACTCGCTGCAGATGCTCGTTGGGACGAGGCGGCTCTCAAGGCGGTATTTTTGAGAGGATTAAAGGATCAGCTTCGGGATGAATTGGCAGCACGAGACGTTCCAGCGGATCTTCCAGATCTGATTTCCTTGGTGTCCCGCCTAGACTGTCGTTTGTGGGAGCGCCGAGCTGAGCGGACACAGCGGAATCCACCAGTCTCACACAGTAAGCCCAGTTTTTCCGCCTACCCTGTCTCCTCAGTGTTTAAGTCTCCCTCTGTTTTCTCGCCGCCCAGCGTGCGCACCTCTTCTTACGAGGAGGCTATGCAGCTGGGGCATGCTAGACTCTCCCCGGAGGAGCGTCAGCGCCAGATGTGTGCTGGCCAATGCATGTAATTGCCAACTGTCCAGTACGCCCAAACGTGGGAGTTCGTCAGTGAGATTGGGGGTCCTGACGAGTCCACAGCCATCATCTTTACCCCCTTCCTTGAGTCGTTTTCTAATACCCGCCAAGATCTGTGTTAACACTATGACTTTGCCTCTCCAAGCCCTCATTGATTCTGGTGCTGAGGATAGTTTTTTGGACCGTGAGCTAGCTGAACAGATGGGACTCTGTCTGGAGCCTTTAGATGAACCTCTAACAGCCTATGCACTTAATGGGCAAATAATTTCCTCAGTAACAGCACAGTCAGCTCCTTTGACATTTATCACCTACGGCAACCACAGAGAACTCATCCAGTTAAAGGTAATCTCTGCACCTTCCACACCTCTGGTATTGGGTTATCCGTGGCTTCGCACCCACAACCCACACATTGATTGGGCTAAGGGAAAAATCATTTAATGGGATCAGGACTGTCTCGCTAACTGCCTGTTATCTGCCGTGCCTCCTGTCTCTGTCTCCCCAAACCCTGCCTTCTGCTCTGCTACTTCTGTAGACTTAACTGGAGTCCCTACGACCTACCACGACCTGAGATTGGTCTTCAGCAAGGAGAGGGCTCTCTCCCTTCCTCCTCACCGGCCCTACGACTGCTCCATAGATCTGTTTCCTGGGGCTCCTCCTACCCACCAGCCGCCACTACAACTTGTCCCGTCCTGAAAAAGAGGCTATGGAGCTATATATCACTGACTCAGTGGCTGCTGGGATTATTCGTCCTTCCTCCTCCCCTGTGGGTGCCCTGTTCTTCTTCGTTGGCAAGAAGGATAAGTCTCTGCGACCTTGCATTGACTTTCGTGGGTTAAACAACATCACTGTTAAGAACAAGTACCCATTACCGTGGTTTCCTTGCGTCTCTCCATGCTTCCCTGGTTGGATTAATATTGATTAGAGTGCACAATAGAAATAAAATAATTGAGAGAAGAAAAAGAGATGTTATCTATCAAAACCCAGTTAGATTAACATTCATTGGATTGCACACTTTGTTTTTTTGTTTGGATATGTAGCAAATTAACATTTTAAATAGCACTTAATGACTGACTGAATGGAAATGACAGTAAATGAAAATATAAAACTAAAAAAGCGATCATGAAAATGTTTCCAAAAAATGAATAAAATGATTTTTGACCACTTTGTTGTTCAGATATATCACATATTTTAACTAAATTATACATGAATTGAAACAAAACACGGTATAAACTGAGGAGTGACTCCCGTGAGGTTCATGTATTTTCTTCACTCCGCTGGGAAACTGCTCTCATGTCAAGAAGCATCAGATCAGTGCATGCACTGCATCGTCCAATCAGTGAGCGATACACAGTAAGGGGGCGGGGCGAGTATCTGAGGATTTCATCGGAGGATGGTCTGGTGGTTCCTCGATTATAGCTCCTCCATTATCGCTCCTCGCTTCTCGATCCTCGGTCCTCCGGCACAAATAAAGCCATTGGGACGCTACTCAAGATGGCGCAGACAAATCAACTTCCGGTGAGACAGAGGAGCGAGGAGCGAGGAAATGAAAAATAAGAAAAGTGAGAAGGGCCCCCAATCAGAGAAAGGAGCCACTTTCAGTGACAGTGAGAGTGAAGACATGCATAGTTTAGGGCTGGAATATTTCATCTCAAATCTATAAACTTTAGTAGCAAATAGTTTCATACCATTTATTTTTAATAGAAACCTATGAAGTGTTACATTTCATTCTGACAGTATTTGCCCAAAAGTGAAGACACTGCAACAGTACACCAATGTGATTGTTGAACATCTCATTCCAAGACAATAGGGATGCTTGTAAATGTGATGATGCTAGCCAAGGCAGTATGACATATGAATCACATGTTTCACTTTTTACAGACCCAAATTCATGAGGAAAACTTTGATCAAACAGAGGACGATCCCTCTCCCAGGTGTTGTGTGTATAGATTAAAAAAGACAACACATTTACAACAAAGAAAATTAAAATGATAAAACATAATTACGTTAATAAAAAAGATAAATCTAGGAGGATTTCAAAAATCTTCCTTGAGCCACCAGATGGAGCAATCTGTGTAATTACAGACACAAGAACTCTGGGAATAATGTCCTGGATGCTGAGTGAGCAACATGCATTTATCCCGCAGGAGAGCATATAGATAAAGTAGGATATAAAATCTGAAAGTCCCTCTACAGTCTAACCCTACAGCAGCATAATTACAGTCTGGTTCAAGGCCAACCCTGACTTTTTTTTTCCACATCCTTTCTACCCGTAACACTGTGTGTACCAGGGTAGGATTTTCACGGCGGCCATGACGGCCATGGCCGTCGTAGCCGCTCGGTCTGGCCGTTATGCCCCACAAATAATTGTACGTCCTACGGCCAACATGGCCTGTGTGCCCCTGATACTGTTAAAATCTCGAAGTTGCTTTAAAAGCGACAGAACAGTGTTTTCTGAACTGCATTATGCTGCTTTCACAATGGACGTGATGCGAATATTCTCATCGCTGGAGTTTCACCGCGGCTGTCAGCTGTGTTTACTCCTGTCATTCAAACAGAACGCGCTGGAGAGGGGGCGGGGCTTATTTCCATGTAAATACTGTGGTGGAAACCAGCTACGACAAAATTAACCTAGTTTACAGTGATTTAATTGTAATACACGTTTCAAAATGATGCCGAAGTAACTACATACTGATACCGGTTAGTAAAAAACATGTCAATTAATGCTTTGACAAGTCTGCAGACAAGACTGCAAGCGAAAAACCTTTTAAAATGCGTGTTTTCTGGATGGATCAATCAGGCTAAACTAACCTGTAGCTGCTCCGTCCACACTCACAACAACGTCCTAAAGACAGAATTAAAGCAGCGATTGTATTCGCCATGACAGTCTGTGGTTTGTACATGTTTAACTTTTGTCCAGTTTCTGACCAGAGCTGTGAGGAGTTGATTAAAGAGACTCTCGTACATACACACACACACACGCACGCACACACACACACACACACACACACACACACACACACACACACACACACACACACACACACACACACACACACACGCACACACACTTCACTGTGCACTGCTGAATGATGTATGTGCAGAGTTTGACCCTTGAAGGCTGTTTCTTCTGCTCTGAAATGGAATATATTTGTTACATATTAATAGAATTTTAGATTTTTTGATTTGATTTTTGATTTGTGAATGGGAGAAGTAGTAGATGGAAAACATACCAAACACTAATTATTCAAAGTAGAGTATTTTATTTTATATACGGTAATACTAAGGAGGTATAGGCCTATATGATGATATCATGTTTGACATTATTGATATTAAAAAAGTGATTTGTTTTCCATGTCATTCATGTGTTTTTTCTTATCAAAAAGTGAAGTTATTTATTTGTAAGCTCCAAATCCAAATGTTTCCCTCAATGGCCTTTGTGCCCTGGCATGTGGCCTTTGCGCCCTGAAAAAATGTGTGACACCAAAGGCCAAATGGCCGTGCCCCTAAAATGACGAAATTCCAAGCCTGGTGTGTACTCTGTCCTGTCTCAGGATGGGATGGACATGGGCATAGTGAATGCTGGGAACCTGCCGGTGTATGATGACATAGATAAAGAGTTGCTGTTACTGTGTGAGAACCTCATCTGGAACAGAGACACTGAGGCTACTGAGAAACTGCTGACCTACGCTCAGGTATACACACATGCATAAACACATGCAAACAGGTAATACACCAGTTTGTTGTTAATTTGGTTAACAGTTGTCGCCTTTACTTCTATTGCTCACAGAACAATGTGAAAGGAGCGAAGAAGGTGGTTCAGACGGATGAATGGAGGGAAGGAAGTGTGGAGGAGAGGCTGGAGTACGCTCTCATCAAGGTAACACTAATTGTTTAACACATACTTGCATTTCAAAAGATTTCCTTCACCTACGCTGATCAGACTCACGTCATCCATGTCTCTAAATATTCTCTAACAAATGTTTTAAGTGCACTCAGACATGGG
>NW_011339276.1:0-13725 GCF_000735185.1 Notothenia coriiceps | reverse complement strand
GCTTTTGCTACAACCAGTGAGGTAAAGGCACATCTTTATGATCATTATAATCATAAAAACACAAGAGAATAAAGTAAACAGGTATAAAATACCATATGCGGTAAAAAAAAGTTGTTATTAATAAAGAAGAATACAGTTTAAAAGGGGAGTGATTTGTAAAATATCCATAAAGAAAAAATAAATCTGCTTCCAGTTCTGTTTCATATGGGTGTTGAGAGATGTATCCATAGATCTCTTCATGTTGCTCTCAAAAGTGCACCAGATTGATGCTTTTAACTTCATCATTTAAAAAATATCTTCCCGGAGGAGCATGCCCCCCCGGACCCCCCTAGAGGAGGTTAGGTCCCCCCCCACTTAAATCATGTCCACATGGATAGGAAACTAAATACATTTGCACACATCTTGTGTCCATATCTTTCTGTTTTGGTGGTCATGCCACAACCGTGCACGTGCATGCATACGCGAGTCATGGTAAGATATCTGGATTAAGAGGTTGCTTTTTCTTTGCACAACATGAAAGAAAGGCGAAATGAATGGGCTGTGATTTTAGTTTTTTTAAGCAGAGGTTGAGTTCAATAATTTGTACGACCCTCGGAGGATGTTGTAAAAATTGAAAGGAAAAAGGTTCCCCACCCCTGCTGTAAATAATAATAAAAACCCTTGATTTATAACTTAACATCTCTGTCTCCTATTGATCTGAGTATATTATAAAGAATAGCCAGTTAATTGAAGCATTATAACACAGGCCTTTGTCAGATGGTATATTACGCTGTTTTTTTCTGCTTCGAATGGTTCTCTCTTTTTTCACCATACCTGTGTTTGCACCACTGTAACCAATGAGCACCTGCATGTGTATGAGAATGTCCCTGACACCATTTCAGCCCAGATTTACAAACTCCTGGCAGGACAAGCTCAAGCTCAATTCTGAACTGCACTGAATTTAAAAAAGTGAGTGAGGGACTGCAATATAAGAGGGAAAAAAAGAGAAATTTTAAAACTGTTCAATTGTTATGATGTGTAAAGACTGATATTGTTCTATAATCGTCTGAAACTGTTAAGTCATGACTCAAGCTGCTGCTACACTTTATTTTATTTATCTAAAATTAAACACTTTTAAGATGCACATATTTTCAAAAGCTATTTTATTTATTTTCTCTTTTATTTTTAAATGCAGCCCGAGAGGAACATTACACATATCCACAGTATTTTACAGTATATCTGTATAGTTCAATGTTAATTGACAATAAATATTGTTGTTTATGAATTCTTTATTTGATTGGCAATCAGTTGTTGATTACATGCAGAAGTTGATAAAGCTACAGGCTACTTCAATATATATCACACTAATTCATGAAGCAAGTTAGACATTTTGATGTTCCGGACCTTTGCATGGGGAGATTTTCTCTAACTGGACCTCGTTGAATTTTAGTTGAATACCCCTGTTTTAAGGTATTTGGATAGTTAAAAAAATAATACTGAGAATATACCATGTTGCAATGAAAGAGCATATGCCATTACAAGCCTATCATTTTCAACCAGCATTTATCAAAGCACCGCTGCTTAGAATGAGATGCACGGAAGCACACAAAAGAAGCTTTGACTTCTCGCTCCTCCTCAGACTGCCTACGCAAAAGCCTGATAGTACAAGACTCATTGGACTTAAATGATTGAAACTCATCTCTTCTCATCTCCTGCTCTTTCACAAATGCTGAAGGAGTGAATGTTTCAACAGCCCTATAACAAAAGAGTTACAAGAGAATATAAAGTGCCAATCAGTCAAGTCAGTGCAGAAAGTTACAGATTGTACAGTAGCTTATAGCCCTGGTTCTCAAAAAGCTAGATTTTCTCCAATGGTCATTTTGTTGCGATTCCTTCCATTTCTTTTCATTTAGGTTATTCTTGTACAGTAATATCAGCCAGGCTTTCACTCATTATAGTATTCCTGTGCAGAACACATGATCAGCTAGTATTACTCTGACATACAGTGAAAAAGACTCAGCATGATCCACTGCTGTGCCATGATGAGTGCTCCAGCTCTGCACATCTCCAGGCTTCTTGGAGGTGAACGATGGTGGGTGTCTCACAGAGAGCCATCTGTTATCATTATGGAGATCCTGAAGGGGTGAGTGGTGACTAAAGTGGGATTCTAATTGAATTGGGTGGAGAGGTAATCTTGTCAGAGTGCTGGGGTGGCTGGCACCACTGCCAACTGCTGCCTCACAGGCTTCTCTTTACCCACATGTTGAAATAATGCATGACAGAACAGTTACGGTAGATATGGTATGTACTGTATAGTGTATGATACAGTATGAGTTGCTATGGAGAGGAGATGCTTTGTGGTACAGTTTTGAAAAGGGCACCGATATTTCATGTCAGGCATCTAGCTAAGGGTGAAAGGAGAACAAATATCTGCCAATGGGCAAAATTCCATCAACTCTTCAAAGTTCATTGGATTCAAATGTAGGCTGAATGGCTGAAAGTAACTAAAGCTACATGAAGTAAGCACAATTGCATTATGCAGTATGTTGGGTCAGTCAAAATGTAGTATCTTTTTGGAACAGTATTCAAAAAGATGATTTATTCTTAATATATATACAAATATTGCTGTCTAGTGCAATTTTGTAATGTTTTCTTTCTTCACAAACACCATTTCCCACAAGACTAACAGAAACAGAAAATCTTCCAGGCAAACAGAGATTGTGCTAATTAACAGAGGCTAGAAGAACAGGCCCGTTCAGACCTGATTTTAGGACTTTGACTTTCTATATGCTAGACTCTGGTGCAAAGCCACATAATGTATTTCTTTACAGAGGATCTATTCAATTGGTCTCTCAAAAGTTGCCCATGTTACACATTAGTTCATATGAACACATCATAATGCTTAGGAAAACAGTTTGGGCATTTTAAATGTGTATGCAAATGACAAACTAAATATTTTTACTGTCAAATGATTTTCACTGGCAACTCGTAGAAGTTTCTTTTTATTAATGTTCATATTTCCTTTGCAACACTGTCTATGCTGGACCTTAATGTCAGCTCATTGTCACCCTAATTGAAAGCAGCAGACATAATTGAATCCCATGTCTATTGACAACATTACGCAAACGATACGCAAAGGTTCTGCACCACACACACCCAAACACACATTCACACAATTATTACTTTTCATCATCCAGTATGAGATTTGAGAAAGCTTTCCCATTAACGTCCCACAACTGTGTGTGGAAAATCGCTGACAATGGCCAAAATATTGTAATTACTGCAATAGTACAGTACTATACATTTATTTTAAGCAGTAAATGGGATATTACATAATATGTCTAAGGAAAAGTTGTACCAAAACATTTTCATTGAAATCATTATGAACAATATTTGGTGGTACTTGGACAACTTGTGACTGAATAGTTATGTAACATGAAATACAAAAATACTTGATGTTTAAGTGCAAGATACATGAAAACTGTGTGAGTGACAGCAAGATCTTAAGATTTGTAGCTTTAGACATGACAAAAGGTCTCATCCACACTTGCTGCCATCAAACTTTGGTGAAACTTTTTGACAATTGACCCGATTGGCCCGGCTCTAGGTCTCCTCATTCATGTGTTCCTACTGGGAGCTGCTGAACCCACATTGCATTGTACCGATTGAATAGTGTAAGTCTTTCACAGAATGCAGCAGAGGCTGAATGAAGCGGAGGTCTTCACCCTGAACTTTCTGCAATGACACCCTTTTCATTTCGTTTCTGTGAAATGACCTTCATAACCATGGTTTCTATGGCGATGTCAAGCTGCGTGTGGAGAACAATGGTCAGTGGGTTGGCCAGATACATATAAAGGCCTGTTGATAAACCCTTCAGTTTAGAATCATAACCTGCGACCACTATAATCATTATCTTCCTCGTTTTATAATATTTTTCTCCAGATCAAGCACCATAAATGTCATTTGTTCTTTTTGTCCCTGCACTTTTTCTTTCAATAGCTGAATAATTGCTAAACTATTTTCTGTTCCCATTTGGAAAATCAATGATTATCAAGAGCTTTGCTTTGAACGCGGTTTCTCTGGCTGATCTTGTATTTTTTTTAAATTACAGTTTCTTTCTGATACTCTCATCTGTGATCAATGAACATAATGAAGAATTTACAGAAAAGTGTTGCACCTCTGAAAAGGCATGGCGACTTTTTTTAAATAGCAGGGATATAGTTACACATCCAGGTTTGATAGTGCTAAGGCTCATTAAATGCTGCACTGGTTTGACGTTCAAACAACATTACTTTGTTCGTAATTGTTCGATTAAAAACTCCCTGTGTTCTGAAAAGGTACCCTTCTTTACGGAGATCTCCCGGTCCCATCAGCAATATAAACCAAGCACAAGCAATAATAGCGACCTTGTTATTCAGCCAAGCCTATCGTTTTCACAGTCCATTGCTCATTATTCCCCTACTTTATTGGATCACTTCTGGGGAATGGATTCCACGGCTGACCACTCGGCACACTGGTTCCTCTTAGGGCAGATGTGCCTTAGACTCACCAACATCTATAAAACATGACAGGTTGAATCACTGAGGTGTAGTTCTGCTGCCCTAAGCAATCCTCAGACCACCGCTAATTGATGGGATCATTTCAAACTGAGAATAATACCACAATCTTCACGAGGGAGAGTACCAGCAGGGGTCCATGGCACTTAAAAATGAAGGCTGAGTGAGGTGGAATATTCTGATTGGGATCCTTGAAGCCCTCAAGGACTTCAGCAGTTTTTATTTTTTTTTTATTTGAAGAGAAAGCCTGGCGTTATTTCACAGTGAAAGGCACCTATTTTCCTCACACGGGTAGTTTGACATGGACAAATAGGACGAGACACAAGGAAAGAGAGCAAGAGAGGCGATTTAAAAGCAGGAGTGAAAATGCACTGGGAAGGGATTATGGTGATTTAAAACCTCTCCTGCCCCTGCGCTTCCTCCCAGCGGTTTTTTTAGAGGCGGACTGGAACATAATGAAGACAGTCCATCAGTCTATCCCCCTATTCATTTGAGGTTGTAACACAGTAGCTGCGATTGGGCCGGTGTGCCTGTGAATGCATGCAAGAGAATGAAAGGAATCAATTTCTTTGTGTCTGTGTAGGTGTGAAGCCGCGTTTGTGTCGCTCTACAGCCCACTGCAGGATTTCTTTGTATAAATGCATGCATGTCTATAAATGTGTGCTTCACCTCCCGTTTCTCCTCCTTTCACTTCTTGTCTGGACGACCACAGGCAATCGACTGTACGACAGGCTTCAGAAGGAGCAGGGAGAGAAGCAGACACATGAATGATCCCACATCACAGCTCAGATAAGAGGCAAGACATATTTCCTCCTAAAAAAAAACACAATAGCCACCTGTGTGTGATTATCTCCACACTTTTCCACTCACTTTTCGTCTTCCTTTCAAGCCTCCCCCCTGTGTTCTTAATGCATTACTGCCCTCACTCTGAAAGTGGGCATTTATTTTTGCGAGCAGAAAGAAATCACAGAGCGGGAGAACTCACAGGGAACTATCCCCTCCAGTGGTTCTGAAAAACAGAAATAACCGGCTGCAGGGCGACACAGTGTTTACAGGGAGCACAAACATTACACTGATCATCATTACAATCCCAATTAATCATTTTTACCTTGAAAACAAAACACTCAGAGAAGACGCCCGGAAGCAATTCAGATCGCCCTTTTTGATTTACACCAACGCATTCTCACATATCAAAAAGCAACTCTTTACTTTAACTTGCCTGCTTTGCTCCGGCGATTACCATTTCCCTTTTAACTGAAGTCATAAATTGAAGGCAGCACATCAAACACAAGTGTCGGCTTCAGTAAGTCTGCTCACCTTGTAAATAACAAACGTTGAAGCTGGCTGCTTGTAGTCATTTGTCAATACACTCCTAAAAAATTGCACAAAGTCACACAATGCAAGGCACTTTCTTCTTTTTTGATTAATTCTGCCTGTAAACAAGATGAGAACCAAGCCGGTCTGCATGCAGCTCTCTGTGGTTCTATATTAAGCAGAGGGAGCCAAGAGAGATAGCCCTTTGGCATAAATTGATTGCTAGAGACATATGTTGGCACCGCTGTATTTCACTCTGTGCGAAATCTCCCCTATGGGGCACTAAGGGGAGAAGAGAGAGGGTGGAGCATGGGTGCACTGGTGGTGGAGGAAGGATTGAGGATGAGGAATGAGCATCACAGCAAGGAGGTGTTTGTGTACAGGCACCTGAGTGTATAAATGCATAGTGTGAATATTTATGTGTGCGGGGTATGCAAATGCATAGCCTTGTAAAACTCCTCAGCTGGGCGCTGCTGTTTTTTGTGAGCAAGTGTGATACGCAGAGAGCAGACCTTGATGATAAGCGAGTTATCTTACCATGCTGAGTGGGCCATTTAAAAGACAGCCATTTTTTTTTTGCTGCGTTCCATGGAGAGAAGTATGATGGAGAGAGAAGGGCGGACAGGGAGGATGCAGAAGTGTGTGTGTTGGTGTGTGTGCAGACGAGAAAGAGAGAACATAAACAGCCAGTGGGGAAAGAGCAACACTGAATAGAATATTTCACGCTTTTTTATACCGCATACATTTATACCACACACATATTCATAGATGACTCATACTCACACGGAGCTGCAAAAACATGCAAATGACATACGAGCATGCTTTCATGTCCACACATTAAGACAAACATGGATGTATATCACATATCCCATTCACCCACACTACCACCACACTTCATTCACGCACACCTCCATTAGCTGCCCTTTTATGTAATTATCTCTTAATCATATTCAGAAAAGTGTGTTTGTTCATGAGACAATTGTATTTACTCATGCCGATATTGGCTTTGCTTATATAATGACATCGTAAGACACTTCTCCAGAGGTGTTATTATTATATATTGCAGTGATACGCGGGTGTTTTAGTATCTCATTCACTCTGCAACTGCCCTGACTTATTTATGTATTTACACAGCGCTTATTAACTCCCATCCCTCAGCAGGTAAACACTAGCAGATCTACATAGATTGTGTCTCTGCTCAGTGGTTCTGTGACTTGTAAGCACACTGCAGAGGTCATTACACGCGCTAATCACCTGTGTTCATCATGTGTGCCACTTAGAAACCAAGAGGGTATGGGGAGTGAATTAAGAGGGTGTGGAGTCAGACAAAAGCTGAATTCAGGACACATGGAAATGAGCTGAATGGATATGTTAGCCCTGCAAATATACAAGAGTGTTGATGAAGATTGATACATTTTAAACAATCTCACTGCTATGTTCTTTAGCCACTGACAGGGAACTTCTTTGCAAACTGATCAAAGGTACTTGCAAAATAATAACTCATATCTCTTTCATTTCAAAGTATTGTTCTAAGAATTAAATATGTTGGCTCTGCCTCTTGACATATCTTATACATAATAACATAAATAAACATTGTATTAAAATATATTAAATGTAATCAAAAATACTTAGGACTACAGGCAAAAGGCAAACTATTGAATATTTATATGACAATATCCACAAATTAAACATCTAGTTTAAGTTTAGGCACTTAATTATGTTTCACTGATATATTGTATTACTATAACATGTAAAAATGTTCTCTCTATGGAAATTGTAACATTACGTTGAAAAGGCTAAAAACATTATTTAATATACAAATTCTGTATAATGGCTTGACGAAAAAAAAAGAGTTCTGGACTAAAAATCCCGACAGAATGAGATGGTAGACAAATATGTCAAAAAGAGCATAATGGGGGTCTTGGAATACAGGGGACACAGGGGTATTATTAGTACCCATTAGAAATAGCATCGGCTGAAGATCAGCATGATAATGTCCCTAGACAGCAATGTATTGAAAAGAAAAAGTGCAAAGTGGTAAAATCTCTCAAAATAACAGAAGTTGGGTCTGCTGCCAGGGAGATGATCCAATTACAAAAAAACGTTGTGGCACAGTGAAGCGCAGAGACGACATATGGAATGGCAAGGCGTAGATTTCTCTTTTGGACAAAATACTTTCCTTTAGTATGAATCAGCGGATGGTTTGTGTGAAGGCAGAGATGAAGCAACTGGCATCATGATGTGGAAGACAAGGTAGCGTCAGGACACGGGGGGTGTAAGTGGGGGTGTAAGTGTGGGGTGAGAGGAGGACAGAGGGAGTTGCATTTCAAATCCACACAAGAAAGCGTTAAGTGAAGGAGATGTAGTGAGGGAAGGTAAAGAGATGTTGGTATCAATGCACAAGGAGGCAATCCTTTTCACACCTTTTCTCTTGCTTTCACGTTTTCTTCATTTTTAAAACACCACCCAATCAGCTATCACTTCCACAATTCCTCCCGCCGAGGAGCCATTTAAAGGGCGAGCAGGTGTGAGGTGTGATGTCTAACCACACAGACAACATTTAGATTACTTCTCTCAGTAACTAATCAGTCTTTAGGACGGCTGACAAGCCCTACTGTGTGGTAACAGTTTACAGAAGAATGAACTCGGATTAGTAGCTGACCATCAATATGTACGTCTCCAGCCCCAGGGTGTCAGTGAATGCGTTGCAGCTGACTCAGATGGACTAGTTCCGAAAATGACGGGTGGAAGGTTTTTCTCTCACGGTTATCATTTCCATTTCATAAAAGAACGCAGGTGATAAAGGGCGCTTTGTGAAATAGCCCCGAATGTCCGCTTCATAATGAAAAGCAGAAATCAATGGGAAAGGACTCACTTTATTCATTCCTCATTGGCCTTGTGAGTGTGCAAAGCATGCATTTTACTGTGCAGGAATGCTATTTATAGACAGAATATAGAGAGAATCCACGTATAGCTATTACAGTAATCCTGCCTTTGTGCTGTTGAAGGCAGCATCTGGTGTAAGTCACTAACGCTGGTTATGATCACAATCAATCTGTGCTAGCTTGTGAAAAAACAAAAGCAGTGACAAGAATATGTCCCCATTGTTTCCCATGATGCTGATCACGTCTATATAATTGCCTATTGTCATTTTCTCTATGATGTGCTACCTATTTTTCTACCCGAGGTGGAATTTCAAACAGTGAAAGAGCAATCAGAGCATGTGATTCTCTCTTTGGATAAGTGACAGTATGTATGTTTTGGTGTGTAAAGCAGATGGTCGGAGTCATCACTTGTCTGATAGGACAGTTTCAGAAGAGGCAACCAGGTGAGCAAGACATATGGAACTTTATGTCGAAGTCATTAAAAAGACTTTGATTAACAATGTGTTGATGAATTGGAAAATCGTTTTTTAAAATGCCCTGACTGACCGGGTCTAGGGATTACATTTTAACCTGCAAAACTAACTACATTCCCCTCAACCTCACAGTCACTGTGCATTCTGGGATGATGAGCTAATGCTGGCGTGCGTTACATGACATGTCACTTGTTAGACGCTTTACCCAAAGCCACTTGCCCAAGGACACAGCGGCATGCTGAATGCAGCAGGATTTTAACCAGTGCCCCTGATTCAAAGATCAGCACACTGAGCCACAGTGCTAAATGTTAAACTGAAAGAATAAATCAGAATCAGAAACAGGTTTATTGCCAGGTAGGTTGACACGTACGAGGAACTTGACTTGATGTCATGGTGCAAAAAAATTAAACACACAGATAGACAACTAGAAAAATATAAAAAAATAATACAAAATATAGTCAAATATAACAGTATTTATATAGAAATGGAATGGAATAAGATATGGAATAAAAATCGGCAGAAAACAGATATTGTTGTACATTGTTTGCATTAATGTAATGCATAGAGTCTATGATGTGGCTGAGGTAGTGACATTAATGTTGTTAACATGCTAAACATCAACGTATTAGCATTTTGGTCCCAGGGTAGCTATTAGTTTTATTAGCTAATAGTAGCTATTAATATTGTAAGGGCACATCAAGTTTATTTACACTTTAAATGTAAGGTGGCAAGGCCCTTCTTTACCTCCTATTTCCCTCAATAGGTCCTTTTTATTTACTGGTACTAAAATAAAGTATTGAATTGAGAATGGAGTCATACCCTGTAGAAATGTCAATAAAGGAAGAGATGCAGACCAACAGGAGCAGATGAGTGACGGATGGATTCCATGTATTTCTGCAGGTGTGTAGGAAAACATTGGCTTGTGTTCAGTGCACTGAGGGGAACAATGCACTCTATACGTAGACTCATGGGTTTGACAGGAAGGCATTTTGAATACAATCTCATTTTTTTTGCACATGCATGCACAAATTGTCACCAACACATGAAACATACAGCACAGCCAATAGCCTATTCCCCATAACACCAAACCTAGATATGCTCAACACTCTACATTAATCATTTTAATGCAACTTCATGTCAGAGTGGCCACATGCCACCAAAGCACGGCCAGCAATCTAACAGCCAACCAACGCGTCACCATAGAGATCACAGGGATTTCATGAGCTCAGTCTCTTTACATCTGTGTCTCTCACAACAAGAGCCATCAGAGTGCTGAGCATCCATATACTCTTCCCTTACCTGAGTTGGTTGGAGGCCATTTGTCACTGATGAACCCATCAGACATAGCAGACACCAAGGAGAGATTCATTTGATGAACCTCGGTTTCTTCATTGGACGAAGGCTGCGAATGTTTGACACCATGACGGCCGCTTTTGTAGCAGAGAGAAAAAAAAGGCGCCAATGTCTTCTACTCACATTCACCTCAACTCACTATATTATATAACCCCATAATGCAACTTACATTCTATTTGATCCAATCCCGGGGCTTCATTGCTTAACACCCTCGGTGGAGTCCAACGCAGCCTTGTGATTTACAAAAGGCATAACATGAAATCAGCTCTTTTATGTTGAGTTTTTCCCTTTTATTGCAGAAATGAATTGCTGCCATTGCTTTTATATCAGTGCAGGATCTGCGTTTCTTTAAATCATGCTTAACAATGACCAAGAGAGTGCTTCTGTATACTGTTATGATCATGTACTAAAATGTTGACTTCTAACATTTTGCTTTTTTATAACTACACCACACTGACACTTTGTCATGCTCTACACAACCCATGCAAAAAAGAAAAGCAGCCTCAGTCCTCTATTTTAAAACACAGAGCAGGCTCATTTAAGCAGCTGGTGCTCAAATGCTTTGCTCAGTGAAGCGGCGACTACTTCATCTATGGATGAATCAGGAAACTGGATTCTTTAACAGTTGGTTATTGAAACTAGGATCCCTTTGTAATGTGAGTGTATTAGACACATGATATTTTGCAGCAATACAAGTTTGTTTGCTATAAATACAAGGAGATTCTAACCATCATGGCTGAGCAGACTAAGAAGATATTGCTCGAATCAGATAAACATTTCAAACTGAATGGATGATAAATGTGTAGCGGGATTGATTCTAAATCACAGCTTTAGCTAAACACTCTTATCCTCAATGAAACCAAATAGGCTAGGAGGTTCTACTGTATAGACAATCGTATTACATGTGGCGCGTTTAACACAATCCCATTTCTGAATGATCTTCGGCATAATAAGCTTAGATTTAAACACATAATGCATTGACTACTTTGTATACCCACGTGACAAACTGTTGGCTGTTATGCTATCTGTTTGGATTGAATTAAGCGGTAAAAATCTCCTCTAATGATAGTGCGAGGCCATGACTCACTTTGTTTACATTTTGAATGCAGTATTGGCTACTTTTTAAGGCAGCCATTACTCCGTGTGCAGTTGTGTCACACTGTATTTCAGTCAATTACAAATGTAGCTGCTTGAGTGTGTGACAGTAAATCTTGTGCACAATGAAAGCGTAATTGCCAAAGTAGCGTGATGTGATGTTGTGACAACATCAGTGCTGATAGTGGATGAGAGGATTCACTTGTGTGTTAAAATTGCCATTCAAACTTGGTCAATCAATCGTAGCAGCCATTTAAATGTTAATGGTTGAAAATGAACTGCTTCATTGTTGGTGGACAAGTGGCGCTTCGTATTTACGGTGTTTATTGTGGAGCGGTTTAATTGCTTACAAGGGCATGTACCTTCTAGCAATGCGACCGCAGAACAAGAGACATTGACAGCTATTTTTTCAGCTGAGAAATCACTGGATAAAAAATCAACCTGGCTACGAGAGGTCCGGCATTTATAATTATATGACAGAGATATATGTCACGCATGGGAACGGTGCACATAAAACTCATTATCATACGTCATGTCAGGCATGGAGAGTGAGTGCAGTTTCGATTTGGTGAAAATATCACACCATGATCCGTAATACAGAGTTAGAAATGCCAAATGTCTTCTTGTGAGTCACACACCCTTTCAGAGCCAATTCAAATATCGCAGAGAATGGGAAGTCCCAACAACAAAACCATTAAATATTAACATTTCATATTAGAGGCGAACCCCCATTACTTTCAGGCAGCGAGTCGTGACAAGTGTCCGCAGCTTTCAGTTTAAGCCGCGGTGGACAGGAATGTCTTTCAAAACGGATGAGGGCTGAGACAGGAGAAATCCATTAGCCTCAACCTCTGAGAAGACTCTCATATTTATATTTTGTGCCATAAACTTCCTCCATAGCTCCTTTCACTCGGCATCTTATTCCCTCTAACTCACCACACTTAAGTTGATAACACCTCCTTCAGCCTAATGCTTTTTACCCCTTATCATTTTATCACTTTTATCCTCGATTCCTTCTTTCACTTCTTGAGAAAGAATTCAGGCCCCCTAAGATGCACGTTCATCCCGTGTCCTACTTTAATTTGTCCGTTCTTTGCTTATCTATATATGGTTTAGTCAAAATCCTTATAGTGGTTCATCTTTTTGTAACTGCCATCTTGTTCCAACAATGCTTTATCGTCCATTTTACTTGAAATTTGACCATCAAAGCGACCATCATGCTGAAGAAGAATTTAAACTATTGAATAAGACCGTAAACGTATAAGGAGACTGTTTACTTGTGGAATGCATCAAAAGTAGGATCATTTGTATGTTGACCTCCTTACAAGTACTCTTTTTATTTCCACCTATAGAGTTGCAGGCACCTTCCTTTCAGACCTGGAGGTTGCTACACTCTAAAAACGAATTCAGGCGACCTTTCACCTCCACTTAATTAAATGCATGGTTGCAAGATAAAAATGTGAGTTCATTGATTCAGATAAACATTTTAAGTTGCAAACATTAATTTATAAGTTGTGTTGACGTAATAATGTTGGTAATTACATCAACTTAATATTGTGTGTAATTTGAACTCTGATTTCTGCGTTAATTGACTTAAAACAAAATTCAAGTTGTAGTAAGTAATGCAATTGGCTTGATAACTTAATTGTTCTACACCTTGAGTTAAGGATTTCAAGTCCACTCCCACTTAACATGCCTGGACAAGTACCGACAGTTAAGACAAATAGAAATATACAACGGACATTTTAAGGTGAGTGTTATATTTTGTCATTCAAATACAGTAGATAGCCTTGTTGTTGCACTGTATAGGCAAATTGCTGTTTGACCAAAATTAGCAGCCTTTGAACTGTGAATAGTTCTGTGAGAGGATACAAAGTAGTAGAGGCTACTGTGAGAGTAAAAATACTTTGGTTACTATTGTGATATCGCTTTTTATTAAAAATGAATCTCGGTGAAGCAGATCAAGGACATGCTTCTTGAGGTAGGATCCTTATTTAGAGTTGTCATTGAAATGCAAGTTGTTGGCAGTAACCCATTCAGAATATATTAATTAGGTAATTTCTACTTTTT